>NC_065509.1:14982057-14985606 GCF_006386435.1 Epinephelus moara
TATAGCGCCCCCCTTTGGCCAACTGATGTAATATTGCTTCATTTGCATCCTCCCATGACCCTCTACCACTGTGCCAAATTTCACATGGATTGACCAAGTCAGTGAGGAGAAAAACATGGAACAGACACACACACACAGACAGAGTTTTCGTTGTTATATACTGTAGTAAGATAAGATATACCAAGATAAAGCATTTGACCATAGTGGAATAATGCCATACATCTCAAAGTCCAGTAGATCATAGTAAGGTTCAACAGTGACAAAAAAGCCAGTTGTAAAAACACGATGACACCACATCACAGCTGCCAGTAATCCTTTTGGGTAGCACTCATGCAGTGGCTCAAACTTCTGCAGAGAGCAGTCATTATGAAACGCTCAGGGATGGATTTGCATATCATAGAAGACTGGACTATTAGCCGCCGCTGAGGTCTGTGCTCTCCGAGTGCCCTTTCAGTCAGAGATGGATCACTGTCTTTCAAAAGAGCATGACATTTTTTACAACACCTTCATTCAGCAGACCTACAGGGAGGTGAAATGAGTCACGTACAGTAAAGTTAGCCTATTATACCAGGTGAGCATCACACATTGCCAACTTCTTTGAGTAATAAGTGAAGTTTTAATGAAACATGTTGACAGTTTGAAACATTGTTCACTTCATTAATGCTTACACATGTTCTGCACTCCATTGGCAGAGAACTACATTGTCCGTGTGAAAAACCAAAGGTTATCTGTACTGTAAGGGCATGTGTTGTCCTATGCTGTCTCGCGCTCGCCTGCTCTTTGCTGAGAAGTGAACTTTAACTCTTTACTGACAGGGGATGAACTTGTGTTTAGATACTTGCAGTACTTGAGAGATTGTGTCAGTGTATACCATTTGGTTTGCCATACTTTTGGCAGTCGCTTCCAATGTGCAATGAGGCTATGTGAGAAGTGTACACTTTTGTTGGCAAAAGCAGGATAGGCAGTTTTTTTTTTTTGTTTTTTTTTTCATTGCTGGTGGTTGTTTCTCAGCTATTGTATTTGCAAAGCTCCTTCTAAAGCTGCACTCTGAGGATACTCAGCTTGACTGAGTGAGAGCATGTGCAAAGGGGGGGCTGCACAGCGTGCGCCCTAACAGGGATTCATACTGCGTTAGAGACTCCTCTCGGCTTTGATTGGTTGTTTTTGTTCTGGTGCAGCGCATTCTTGTGAGTGCTATCATGAGCCTTTGGAGGAAGGAACCTGATTTTTTTCACAGATTATCTGTCTTGTGTACTACTGTTGGCATATGGTGACAGTTTCAGCAAATATGACAAAAAGTTATCTCTAGACAAATTACATACTGAGCCTTTAATACATTGTGTTTTAAATAGAAATACACAAACTTAAATCTCACATGGATTTGAAGTTTTTAATTCTGCGTCAATTCTAGCCTGGTTCCAGACCATAGACCGCGCCCACTCAACTGAGTAGGCTTGCATCTCTGGTCTGGCATACTTCAGTGAATTTGCGATTTATCTCGTCCAAACGATGGACGGACCAATGAACGCCGGGGGTTTATATTTAATAACTTAAGTGCAAGTGTTTAACACTGTAGCACAAAGCACACTCTATTTTTAATTTTTATTTTTTTTAATGTACATTTTAATTTCTATATTATTTTGTGTTATTTTATTTTATTGCTTTACATACATTTCATACTCTTATTCTTACGTCTTATAATTCTCTATTCTTTACATCGGAGCGACTGTAATCTGTAATCACAATTTGCCCTCGGGATCAATAAAGTATTTCTGATTCTGATTTGATTCCGATTTAAAGCTAGATTCATGATACCCAGTTGTCAAAAATTGAATGAATGAAAATTAATGAGGACTGCATTTTGTGATTGACATTTATGATAAGAAAACTCTTCAAGTAAACATCTCATTCACACTGTATATTGCTTATTCACTCTCATCACACCTTTGGAAATCCTATTTACCCCACCTTGACAGCTCCAAGGACCAGTGCAGAGAGTGATGGCAGCTGGTTATGCCTGCAGAGGATAAAGGTGATTTGCAAAAAAAAAAAAAAAAAAACACAAACAGATGCACCTCCTAAGTGCTAAAAAGGGGAGCGGTAATGAAAGCTCGTGTTCATTTAGGCCTCCTGTCTTTTTCCAGTGGGGGCAAGACAGGACAGCTTCATCAGGCATTTTTTTTTTTCGGGTCCAGGAGCAGAATGTGTGTGCCAACGCTGTGATGGCCGGCAGGTTTATCTAAGCTGACAGAGATGAATCTCCCAGCAGAGGGCTGGGCCTGTTCAGCTGTCCTGCTGAGGGGAGCCCACACCAGGGCTGACATTAAATTATTTCAGGAGGTAATTAGTCTTCTGTTTTTCACCAAGATGCCAAACACTCTCGATCTCATGCTCTCGTGAACACACCCATGTCGCCATGTCTGAGTGACTTGCAGTATAGATAGAAAGGCAGGAATTAGACCAAAGGAGAATAGGTAGTCAGAAAACATTTCAATCAGGGCAGAGTCATTCTGAATGAAATTGATTTTATTTACATGTGCACATTAGTATGAGAAATGTGAATAGTCTTTTGGCAATTAGACCCCATCACAATGTCATATGTTCAGGGAGGGTGGTGGAGCTGCAGTAGAATAGGGAAACCCCTGTGGAGTCTAGCTGCTGGTGGTGACGGTGGTGGTGATGAGATGAAGAAGGTGCTGAGGAGCTCGTCCTGGGCTTTGGATACGATGAATGGGGTGAAGGAGGGTGTGATGCCAGCTGACAGCAGCTGAGAGGAGAATATTTATTCTTTTTTTTATATATATATATATACTTTATTAATCCCCGAGGGGAATAGATGTACAGTAAACATGACAGTGGCATCACGATTGGCTGATAGAGATCATGGAAAAGTTTGATTGGTAAAGTGAGCTCTCATAGAGGAACAATGAGTCAACAAACTCTTAACATGAAGACTAAGGGCTCTAGTTTCCCGGCGCAGCGCAGGTGGCGCAGGGTGGCGAACCCCGCGCAGAGTTAGTTTCAAGCAGCGCAACCCGAGGCGCGCTCAGTTTGGTAGTTTGGCAGACCGAGGTGCGCTGAGATGGGTGTGGCGGCGCAGCAGGGGGAGGTGTCGACAGATCCAGCTTGGCGCAGTGACAGTTTCGTGCCAAAAGGCTTCGCCGAAGGTGCGTTAAAGCTCGCCAGCTGAAACCAGGTCTACTGTCAGCGCAGGGGGAGCGCAGCCGGTGTAAGCCGAAGTTTGGCTGACCGGCGGACAGTGCGCACACGTCACCAAAACCTCACAGGCAGGTTTCCAGAATCTCTATATCGACTGTCCCGTCACATCTGATGTCAGATCAAAGGGGATTGGCACCGTTTGGCACGTTTGGCACGCGTAATGGAAACCCAACCTGATTTGATTAACACAGCTGCAAACTAATGAGTTCACATCCCTCTCAGCCAATTACAAACAGCCACAGCATCAGATAGGGAGTATATATTCAGCGTCTATCATCTTAGAAAAGCCAAAAGAAAAGAAACAGAGTGAGACTGCGAGAGTAGAAGAGA
>NC_065509.1:14985797-14990093 GCF_006386435.1 Epinephelus moara
TGTGATGTGAATGGGCTGTGTAAAACCCACTCCACGCCTTCTCTCCTCCCTCTTTCCGACTTGCGCCGGTAGGAGGGACGGAGGTGGGATAGAGGAGTAGCTGGTGTGCCAAACTTACAAAATCCGCCTGGCCATACCCAGTTGGCGAAGCGCAGGTGCGCTGCGCCCCCGCCACGCCCGGTCTGCGAAACTAGAGCCCTTAGTATCTAAATGAACAGTTAATAGCAGTGGTGCACCTAAATCGAGACAGGAAGGGACACCCAGAAAAAATAATTGGAGGTTTATAGTGCTGTATTTAAATATGCCATGATTGTGGCATGTTAATTTTTTTGGTTAGCGCAAAATATTGGCATCTATCCGATAACATAAAGCAAATATTGAAGCCAACCATGTGATTCTAGCTTGTCAAGCTTAGCTAGCTAGTTAAGCAAATTTTTGAAAAAGGTAAAAACTGGCATGACAATTTCCAAAGGGGTCCCTTGAACTCTAGATTTTCTGAATGACAGTGGGTTCTATGGATACCCACTTGTAACCTTATTAGTCTGTGCACATCAGATAATTAGTAAGAGCACTCCGAAGTCATCGAAATTTGGCACTTGGGCAGCTACTTATGGCGGGGAGGGTGGATGGGTCCAACAAACACTTTCACCTGAGAGAGCGGTGTTCACATCCCGTGAGATTCTGAAGCCAAACCCTATTCTTTGTTTTCTAAATCTAACCACTTCCCTTTGTTGCCTAAACCCAACCATGTGTGTTTGTTGCTGAAGAAACCGACATAGTGAATTTATTTTGAAAGAGACTGTATGTAAACGTTCTATCCTGTGAAAATGGAAGTGTATCTTGAAAGAAGAGAACTTGACACAGTGTCCCAGAACGTTACCAACCAACGCACCCAGGGTACCTTGCATGTCGTATGTGGTTGTGGAAGTCCATGACTACGTCAATATGTGACGAGGTCAGAGTGAGAATGTGTTGTTAGTAATAGTAACTGTCAAATAAGAAACCGAATATCAATGTGCGATTCCTCAACTCTACATATTGACATCATTTTCAACTAGCCCATACTGTACTTAAGCAGCATAATCTCCTAAACCTCAGTAATGGCGTTTGGTTTTGGTGTGCCACGATTTTCACCCCCCCAGCCAACATTTGTATGTGGGGCCCTTGTGGGTAGTGAACGGGCTGAAAAATGGGGCATATACTGGACTGTGTATGGGTTCCATATTGGCCCTAAGACATTTGCCCACATGGGTGGGTTTAGCCAAGTGGTCCCCAGATAAGATGTCCATTTTGGACCCATTACACTTTGTACCAAGGTAGCCCCAGCATGACTCACGTGGAGCCCACTTGGGCAAACCCACCCATGTGGCAATTGGCATGGGGCCAATATGGGACACGTAGACAGTCATTTTTCAGCCTGTTTACTACCCACATGGGCCCCACATACAACTGTAGGAGGCCCCACTGGTTAACATGTGCTAAGCTTGCAAAGAGCGTCATAAAGATACTAAAAGAACCACACTTACTGTTCAGAATAAAAGCCTCCCATCACCCATTCCCCTCCACAGTTAAATTCTCAGTTTCTAATTTGGTTAATGACATTAAACAAAAGACTGCACTGTAGGACTTGATGGCAACAGACATTACCAACTTCACTAATTCAATCAGCAGACCTTCACAGAGAAGTGCTAAAGATATGATCACAACTCAACAGAGGTGTTAGACTTTCTTTTACTCTATTCTCCCTCTCTCCTCCCGGTGCTCCATCCCAAACTGGGGCCTTTTTTTTTTTTTTTTTTACCCTGCATCTGAAGTGAAATTAATGTTGATGCCCTATCAAGGAAAATATGATTTGGCTGTCACATTATGAATATTGTTGCCTTTATGGACTATATTATGCAAAGTCATGCAAATTAGATACGCAGCTATCAGAGAAAACAACCCTTAATTTTGTCCTTCTGCTTTTCTTGTGTTTAGCGTGTAATGTGGTTATGTGTGCTGCCAGCAAATGAAAAGTCACTTTCATGGCATATTATTTTCTCATGTCGCTCGCTGATCAAGTGGTGCATCCATTACCGCCACATCATCCTAAGACAAACAAACAGAAAGCCTTTTTGTACATAAACTTTCAGGTGTACTGCGTGCGGCACAAGGAATTTTGAAAACTGTGATAACTTTTTCAAAACACACAGCCCTGAACTGGAACTGTGCTGTTTTTGTTTGTTTGTAAATGAAGTTGTTGGATTGAAGAATGCCTTTAAAATAATCTCATGTCTCTCTCTCATGTCAGCTGGTGGAAAAACACATAGCACAGCGCAGTAGTTTACAGTTAGTTAGATCAGCCTGTGGTGCCGTTCTCTCATTCAGTGGGTCATTTGAGGGGTAAAGAGTAATTTACCATGAAAATCCAATTGCTTTAATCTAATTTCCTTTGATATAATTCACAATAGGCTTACAGCCACAAAGCGTTTACCTAGCTGAAACAGTGGAAGTGCCCCTGGGGGACAATTAGAGTCCAGCTACAGGTACCTGTCTCACAATGCATTAAATAACCAGCGTCTGCCCGCCATTGGATTTACAAAGGAAGCAAAAAGATCAAAAGAAGTGGGAGAAAAGCACAGATGCAAAAGGTGAAGTTAAAAATTCTGGTTTCATTTTGCTTGTTTCGCTTCAGTGTAGGAGTTTAAGTGAAAGCCTGACCGTTTCACAAACAAAATGATTTTGTTTAGGGTCATTAGGCAACCATTATATTGGAGTCCTTTCTATATTTGTGTTATTTCACCATTGCAGGTAATTCACGCAGCTCTTAGAAAATAATACAGATGAAAAGGGTTTTTGGTACGCCTATTGTAAATAAATACAGAACAAATATTAATTCTCAATTTGTAACACAACAGTATGGACGTGAAAACATTTTGAAGCTGCAATTATTTCCTGAGTAGTGAAACAACTTTTCGACCAACTCTATACAGAGAGCCAAAATTCTCAATTACCCCTGCTGCTTCAAAAATTGCAGAGGACACACTGATTAATCTGTTGCACTCCTGCTGGAGACAGCCAGAAAACTGCACAAATTCTAATACTAAAGCATTTACTCTTCCATTTCCACATGGCACACCAGATGGATTTTTGGTAATTTCTTGACCAGAGGTGGTGAAGCAGAGAAGTTGTGCAGGAGGGTGGCTTAATAGAAATAGTACAGGTCTGGCAGAAGTCTGTGGTAACCACGGCCAACCAACTTCTCTCATCCCCTGTTATAAGCAGTTTGTTCTCTGTCTGGTAAACAAACCGTGACATTCATTTCATTTTTGGGGGGAAGGAGATTCTGAACTCCTTCAGGACGAAAACAATATTCTTGGCGAGGTGAGTGGCACAGCATCATTATTTAACCCTATAAATATGCCACCAAGAGTAAATGCTGCCACTTCCAAGTTTATTTCATGTTTGTAACATATTAGATACGTTAACATGCATACTAATATTTCACAAATATGACAATCAGAGGTAGGTCCAAGTCATTGTTTTGCAAGTTCTGAGTTTGTCTCATGTTTTTGCACTCAAGACCCGAGTCAAGTGATGATTGAAAAGACCCAAGTCAAGGCCTAAGTCAGGACAGTCAAGTCTGGGGTCAAGTCCCAAGTGATAACCGACGAGTCCCAAGTCTTAAACTTTGAGTTTCGAGTCTTCAACAAGTCATAATGTGCTCTTCACCAAAGGTTATGCCATTTTAACAAAAGAGTAATAATACATTAATGTAACAAAAGCTTTATGAAATTTGTTTCTTTATTGGAAGTCGTTGTGTCTTTGTCTTGCGTATCATTTTTTTTAACTGGAACATAGTAACTTTAGTAACCTCTTTGTAGTTCTCTCCTGCAACGTGATTGGATGCTGTTGGATTGGTTCAAACAAAGTGGATCTGGGGAATTAAGTGTCGACTTGCTGGGAATGATAAGCATCAGAATAAGTTAGTTGATTCAGGAAATGAGGGAAATGATTGGCTACAAACTTTTCATATATATATATATTTTTTTTTTTTTACTTTTGGGCTCAGAGGGAGGTATCAAGTACTTTCAAGTCGAAGGGCTTAAGTCCAAGTAAAGTCTTGGGTCACTGGTGTTAAAGTCCAAGTTGAGCTGCAAGTCTAAAGTCATCAAATATGTAATCTCTCAAGACAGATTCTGCAATCTACATTGTAGAATCTGTCGGCAGCTCTGTGTGAAAGACGACTAGAGAGGGGGGGAGGGCGGGGCTTTGAGTCTGAACGATGCTGCGCTTTAGCCAATCACAATGGAGGGG
>NC_065509.1:14990471-15099653 GCF_006386435.1 Epinephelus moara
GATTCCCTGGGGGCACCGCCGGAAGTGAAGGGCGTGAGGCCCCTGCACTTCCGGTTAGTCGAAAAACTCCGGGCTGTGCCTCCAGAGGTAAAGGAAGAAAAATTTATTTTATTTTTTATTTTTTTTACCGATGGATTTCCAGATTGTCAAATATGTGACTCCAGTCTGACTCGAGTCCACACCCCTGATGACAGTATTCCAGATTTGGTAAGGGACATTTGTATTTCATCTTGATACTAAAAATTAGGCCTTATTTAGAATGTAGAACTTTCAAATTAAGACATGTGGGATATGCCAATATTATTCAGGTTTAAGGAGCATTCTTTGGTTTATACATCGCATTTGAAATATGCATCTCAGCTGGGGTTTTTATCACAGATTGCAACGCACAATGTCTTGCCTGTTTACAGTCAGCTCTGTGCATTGTCATGAATACACCGTAGACAAACTAGTCTCACGTAGCCAGACCTAGCTCCACAGTGCTGTGTCAGCACTAAAGAAATGTCTGGAATCACCAATTATCTTTCTGCTATTGAGGAAAACAAAACACCTTGGTTTGTCAAAACAAAACAAAACAGGCTGTTTGTCAAGTCAGTGTCATAAGCAGATGCCACTGCCAACGTTAAAATATGTGGCAACTCTGACTGGTGGTGTCACAACACCGATTAACATCGGGTATTAGAGTCCTGAGAGACAGAGTCTGGGCTTTGCCAAGGTGCGTTCACAAGCTGTTTTAGTCATTGTTCATCTTTACAACAATTCAACAACAGAACAAAGCAGGCATGGCACAACCATTTTCACCATGTCAGTTTTTAGCTTCAGCGCCCCAATGGCAGACTAATAGCCACAGTCTACATCCGGTGAATCAGACTATACACAGACTAACTAGCCAACAACTACCCATAACTAAAGACCACATTTCTGGTTGGAAAGATAAACACCCCGACTTTGAAACATTATGAAAGACTTCGATATCAACAGGTTTTATTCACATGCATTAATATTGCAACACCAACATTTTCAAGAAGGTGGTTGAAGAAAATCACAGAGGGATGCTGCATTCCTCCCTTCCAACTTTGAAAAAACTTTGAGAAACTTACAAAAATCCAATTTTGATGCAAAGAAGCACAAGCGGCTCCAGCTGTTCCACTTTTCCATATTTTGGCATGATAAAAGACATACTAGGGCATGTTAATCAGGGTATACACAGCTGCATTTAAATGGAAATATTAGTGGAATATTAATTCGTATTAGTCATGTAAATAGCTTAATACAAATATTGTCTTTTTTGGAAGAAGGGCAAAAACCGGAATATTTTGTACACGTTAACATGGTCATTAAATACCACTCACCAAGTTGCCTATTACATGATTTGTTCTAAGCACCTAAAGGTTTATTTAAAAAGTCAATGAGTCACAAGATGATTGCACATGCAAGCCTTCAGTATGTCTACAAACATGGACGGTGGGCCCCTCTGCAATTGCTCCACTTCATTTTGCTGGTTGTCTGTCTCACATTAGAGATGCAAACAGATGCATAATCAAATGTGTTTACAAAAGCTGCTGTTGTCAATTCTACAAGAAAGGTAATTCTCTTTTATTTACATAATTATATAAAATCACACCTGATAATAGCTCTGTTTACATGAGTGAGACATTTATTTTGTACATATTTTGGATTCCACAGGAAAGTGTGGAATCGACTGCCTTAAAAAAATATCTTCCTGAAAATGATTTGTTTCCTGCCCTGCTTCATTTACAGCCCGCAAGCCTTGAAGCAAATTTGAAGCTAATTTGAGTGTTTTAGCAACATGTGTTTATTTGCCACAAGCAGCCAATGCATCACCTGTACAAATGTTAGCTGTAGCCAGGTAGCAACACAATGTATGTGTGCATTTGGGGGCAGGTGAGAAGAAAAATCTGAATCTGAAACCACAGTTTATTGTCCCAAAGACTGTGTGCTCATTCTGTGCCAGTATGGGGGAGAAAATGGCCTCAATCTGGCTCGTCCTCGATGATGCAGTCCTTTGTGGATTCCTGGTGGAGCTGAACCAAAGTGACAGACATGCAGGGACCATGTGACCTACATGGAAAGTCCATGTGACCTCGTGCTTCCAGAGGAGAGTGTCATGCGAGGGGTCTCCTCCCTGTGGTTCACGGGCTGTCCATGTGACACACGTGATGCCAAGCGGTCACACGTCAAGCTGATTGCACATCGGATGCGTGAAAAACTGCAGGAAGAGTAAGGAAATGGCAAAGGTGTGTTGTGCTCTCCCCTGCAGCCCTGACACCAGCACTTTGGGCTTGTCCTACCGATGAACCAAACCATTTCAGAAAAACAGGCGGTGGGAGGTGGTGGCGGTATCGATTGTACATTCAGACAGCTTCGGTATCCTTTGTCGACAAAAACCAGACAGAGGGATTTAGAGAAGGCTGTGTTTGAAGTGTGTTTGCATGGTAAATCACAGCAGGCCACCTGCTTTAGTGTCGTTTACTTATTTTATTTCACAGGTCTGTGAGCCACTTCACAGCTAGGCTACCTCCCCTCCGAAGCCATGCGGCACAGATGACCTGCACTGCCTGAGAGACACAAGTTCTGCGCACACACAGACACATGCACACACATTTTCCCAAGCAGTTTATCATTTCTCAATGTCATTTTTAATGAATGTGAGACCACATCAAGTCATATCCGTCTCAAATCATAAACCTCCATAATAAGTTGGAATAGATCGTTCATGGTAGTAGGGCTTTGCTCTGCCTGTTACCAGCTCTGTAATTGTAATATATTGGACAATCCATCTGAATTATATGCTTCAACCCCTGCCCAGTAACAGCTGAATATTTTTGTCCTTTTCTGAAGCATGGTAAATATATCCAGTTACTGTCCAAAAGTCTAAAGTGGCTCGCTAAAAACACTTTTAACTGTTCTGTTGTTCAAATATGATCACTGATGAATGGCTACATTGGCATGTTTATTTAATATAATAGCCTATTTTGAAGGTTAAAGTAAAAAGCAACAACGGGAGAAGGAAGATTACAATGAATAACAACTCTATTATGTCCCTTGTCCTCTATCTCTGGTTTCCCTTCCTCTCCCTAATCTCATTTCACAGGGGACCATGGCGAGGAGGAAGGAAGTTTTCCTGTGGTATCACACGAGAGACTACTCTTCCACGGGAGGAAAAATGAAGCGAATAAATAAAGAGAAAATCGAATTCCTTCAGCCGTTGCAGGAGTGCCAGCCAATGAATCAGCAGAATAAATTCTCTCCAGAGATAAACAAACATGATATTTCAGCTGGGAGCTACGGGACGGAAGGACCGCTGTCGCTCTCGTAAAGTTCAGAGCGCTCCGGACCGTAAAAGGAGCCGCCTTCTCAATCAGGCGAGCCGCTGGCAGGGAGGCCTTTACAGCTGGAGCTATGTGATGAAAACACACAGGAAACCTCACACACACATGCCCACGAGCAGGACTTTAACACCTTAGATATATAGCCTCATATAGAAAGCCATTAAAGTGGGATTTTGAAGCACAAGTGTCTCCCAACACACTGTCAACACACTAAGTGCTCATAGGCCTGATTTACACAACTATGTGCAACACCGTACCTGCATGCTATAATAATAAAACAAGGGGCTGTATCATGATTGGAAAGACATGCAAAAAACCTTGAACTAGGGACCTTTTACTGGCTGTGTGAAACCTACACACTGGACCTACACTGTAGGATTTAGGGTGATATATTGGCGGAAATAATATACTATAAGTATGTTTTCTTTAGTGTATAATCACTGGAAAATAAGATCTGCTGTGTTTTGTTACCTTAGAATGACCTTTTGCATACATCTGGTCCTTGTTCACAGAGTCCACCATGTTAAACCACCATTTTTGCTACAGTAGCCAGAACAGACAAACCAAACACTGGCTCTAGGTAGGGCCCTCTGCGATGAGCCAAAGAGCGTCAGAAAACTGAGATTTTTTTAAGCGTTTTGGAGAGGAAGAAACCTCTGCAGGTAAAAATCACCTGAAAGTCTGGATCTTATCAGAGAGAAGGTGAGCACAAGTTAAATTTTAAGACGAAAAAAAGTGAGCACATAGTAGCAGGTTCTTGGCTAGCAGCCTGTGTGTGACGAACCAAACAACGCTGGAGAAACCTAATGTGAAACTGCTTTATTCAGTGTTTGTCCCAGTCTTTATCACTGGGTCCATTTGTTTGTGGATAATTCCACTCTTTGTAAAAACTGCCTGAACACCTGGATCATAAGTTATCAGAGAAAAAGGTGAGCACACATTAGCAGGTGGACTAGCAGCCCATCTGCAAGAGCTGGAGACGAACTGATGTGTAACCTAAGTGTTTTACTGCTTTGAATCACCTGGTTTGTTTGTTTTGGAGAGGAGGACCTCTGTGGATAAATCAGCTCCCGGTGCAAACCTCCTGAACAATGACAACTGAAGGAATCCTGAAATAAAGTTCACGCTCGGTTCAAGGGAGAAATTTCATCCGGCTGCAATCTGCAGTCCTCACCACTAGATGCCACTAAATCCTAAACACTGCTCCTTTAATTTCTAATCTTCTTTGCTTATGTGCAAACATCCTAAGAACATGCAAGCTTGATACCCTGTGGTAATCAAAGCCATACATCACTGTGAATAGAGGGATATTTGTGGTTTCCATGTTGTGGCTTAGAGATGATAACAAGACAACGGTGACAGCCAGAGTCAACATTTATGCTGTTGACTTTAAAGGTCAAAGTCTTGTGCATGTTCCCTTGGCTTTTTCACACCTTCAGGCAGGAGCACGAGTTGCGGATGTGAGAGAGCCACTCATGTGAAGTGAGACTTGAAAAGAGAAAGCTGGGGGCTGTGTGGAATAAGCATTTGAGGACTCTTTAGGGGAGAAAACAAACACGTCTATTTATGTGGCTTGCTAATTCAAAAGACATCCAGAAAGGTTTGAAAAATTCAATTTGGACTGTTGTTTGAACGTCTGGGAAAAAAAAGACAGAAAATTCAACATGGCATATGGCACAACTGGATTTATTTATTTGATTTAATTTTTTTAGGAAGGGATGGACTATTTTGTTTGTTTAGCAAAAATGTGTCTGAGTCAAACTTCTTGGCTGAGGTTTCGTCTCTCCTTAATTCATTGGATTGTTTCCAAACACACACGAACTCTTGCCTTGACAGGTTAAATGGTTCCCGTAACACAGAGACACATTACATTGGCACGGATAGAGTATTTTGGAGGAACAGCATGGCGAACTGCAGAGCTGCTAGTCTCTTGTCTTGCTTCAAGGAAACAACACATAATTGGTCTCGGCACTTGTACTGTTAGCGCTGTATAACACTTGTATGGGTATGTCAGCTATCTTTGGAGATAAATGGATTCCTGTGGAAATAGAAAGGGCAGACTGTGCAGCTGGATTTTTTTCCTTTTTTGTCCCTGTGTAATTACAATCATGACATTTTTTAAAGCATGTAGCAGCAAAATGGGCATTTAAACAGGTTCTTATGTGCTGATGTTAACTGACTTTTCTGCTATTGTTTCTCCCTCACACTGTGCATTTCCATTTTTTTTTTACCAGTATTTAAGGCCCAAAAGATGAAGGCTCCATCCCACCAGAGCATCTCACTCAAAATCGATAAGAGCTACCGACATTGTGAATGACTGAGCTATCATCCTTCACTATTTATAGCGTGTGATGCTCTGTGAACCGTGAAATTAATAAATAGCATGCTCAGTAATTGCCTGGAAACCAAGCACTGTGGCAAAGTGAGGTATAAAATCAGTGGCATCAGATGGGGTTTCTAATAAGTTGTCACATTATTGTCAATGACCTTCAAGCAATTAAAACAGTAGAGGAGTAAAAGAGAGAGAGACTCAGAGGCGGGGGGGAAGAGGTGGGTAGAATAAGGAGGAGGGGTTAAGAGCAGTTGAATTGATGGGAGTACAGGAGAACTCTATTAGGATAGAAGGATCTTCATTAAAAGGTACTGACTGAGAGAGGGAGAGCGCTCCGAAGAGCAGCAGGTTTGCCAACGGCCCAGTTTAAGCAATATTTTGCTTAATCTGATGCAGGTGACACTAAGGGCCTTATATAATCAAAGCTGCTCCATTCAACCAAACATCAGGGGGTTAGGAGGAGAGCAGTTTGCTCGATGAGCTCAATGAGCACCGCTGGTGGCTAGAGGTACTTTTTTTATTAACGGCGCTTTGGTAAAACTAGGCTGCAAAAAGAAAACTGTACCCGTGCACATAAAAAGGAGGATTTTACACAGCATACGATCCAGCTACCAACACTTGGCTGATTTTACAAGCGCATATTATCAGCAAGCAGACAGCAGAAGTAGCTTAATAAAACATAAAATGCATATACTGTGTGTTCACACTACACTAACAATGAGGTCACACTCGTCTCCAAATGTGATTTGGGTGATCGGATTTTCACTGCGTAGTGGGTGTGTTTACACCCTTTATTTTCTGCCGTCTGGCTCTTATTAGATCACCTGAAATGGTTTTTAATGCCTGAGTGTGTGAGCAGGGTCATACTGACTCGAGCACAGCAATACTGTTAAACCACAGCCACACACTGTTTTCTGCGGATCAACTGTTCCAGCTCATCACACTTACCGGGCTCCTCATTAGTTCAACATGTTAAGCCTGGCACTAAACTTTAAACGTCCCCTAATGCCAACAGCTTTCAGGATGAAATCCAGCAGAACAGCCACCGTAATAGCGACTTTCATGACTTTCATGATAGCAATCAACAGTTTGTAAGCAAATTAGGCACTAAATGACAAAATGACAAAACTTTGTACTGACATCTTGGCAGTGTTAGCAGCAGTTTGGGCACTTAGTGAAAAATGTTGCATAAAACAGACAGCAAAGTGAGTAAAACGCTAAAGAATTCCTAAATGTTGCTCATAATCATTAATAATCAGAGTGCTGGGTTTTAAAGGAACAGTTCACCAATGTAAACAGATGGGAGCGTGCATCTCCTTAAAACTTTTAAAACTTAAAGCACGTCACCTGTTTCAACAGCCAATCAGCTTGCAGTGAAGTCCACTTTTGCAGTTTCATCACTACTACAAATGCAGCTGTAGCCAGTATCTCACTGTCACTCTCCTCATTCATATCTTAAGAGGCTACAAATTATATTCAGCCACAAAATAAGCCTGAAAAGCTGCAAACAGAGCAGGGTTACAGAGAGTTGTTGCATTGAGATGATACACCATCTCATTTAGTTGCATTGGTGCTGCAAGTAGTTGCATGAAACTGCTGACAACAAGGTCTGTGGATTACCTTGAGTAACCAGGTCATGATTTCTGAAAAAAAAAGACATTGCTGTTGAGTTTTTAAAATCTACTTTTTTGGCGCTGTAAGCACCATGAGCCATCTAGTTTCATTATATTAGAGAGAAGTCATACATCTCTACAGCCAATATGTCCAACACTCAATAAAAAAAATCTAAATTGATAAATAGCACTACAGGTAAGAGGATAAAATGTATATTTATGATTTTGGGGTGAACTGTCCTTTTATAACTTATGATGACCCTGGAGTGAAAATTGACACAAACACTACCTCTGCCTGACTAGATGCTGCTGACCTGATTCCTTGGATGGTAGAGTCAGGCCTGTGGCTTAGTTAAAAATGCTTTGGTATCATAAAGCAGGTGTCTCAAATGTATCGATCTGCACTATGTCCTTGAACTCATGAGATCCAGTAAAATCTAAAAATACTCTGTAATTCAAGCACAGACAGTCAAGTTCTTTAGTATTTTTTCTTGTGCTCACAGACTTGTGTTTATATACTCTACATGGAACATTACTCAGAGGTGAGTTTTTATTTAATTGATCACTTATACTTGCATTAACGAAACTTTTTGCCACTTCACTGCAGAGTTTGGTGATAATTCTCTGTGGATTTTTCACTGTATGCGACTTCTTAGACAAAGAAGTAGCCATGTGATCCATTTTTAATATAAATAAAATTGACGAGAGCACCTTTAGAATATATTCTATTTCTATAATGTTACAATTAAGTCAATAAATTAATAATCCATTTAAACCCATTGTTGTATTTTTTACATGCAGAAGCTGACAGATAAAGGCAAGAGAAGACTGCTTTGTTTATATAGCACATTTCAAACACAGAGGCAATTAAAAGTGCTTTACTGTACATAGGCACAGAAAAGACTGACAAGACTGACATTCAAAGGCAATAAAAACCAGAATGAATTCAGATAGAATAAAATTAGATTCATAAAGCTGCAGCATTTCTGTTCTATTCTATAAGTAACTTGAAGCTAGTGTAAAGATTCAAGAACGAGAGTAATGTTCTCAGTTCTCCAGGTTTCAAGTTCAGACCAAAGATTCATGATGAGACGAGCTGAAACCGGCAGCTACTTGCAATGTGCCGTTCTGTAACATTCTAAAAATGTATACATAATCAATGTTCCGCAATAATATAAATTAGCAGTGCCAATTAATCAGTCAATGAGAATGTGTCTGTGTGGGCGGGGCATAAGCATATACAGTTAGGAGCAGCAGCGCCCCACCATCCGACACCGGCACACCGTGAGGATGGAAACAGAGGGCTTGGCAAGGATGGAGCACCTACTGCAGCAAGCAAACACGCCGTATGCGGCCATTTTGACATGACCAGCAGACTTCACTACAAGCCGATTGGATGTTGATACAGGTGACCAGCCTAACATTTTAAAACCAGTCCTCGGCTATTTGATCATCTGAGTTGCAGAAGACACCATCAGCCGACTTGAGTCAAGCTCAGACTGGCAAGTTCACACCGCTATACCTTTTCTCTGCAACATTTTAAAACAGTCTCGTCTATGTAAATCATTGGTCCGAACTGGGCTTTAGAACTCTGGCAGCAGTGTTCTGATTGAGCTGAAGTTGTCTAATGGTCTTTTTGGGAAGAGAAGACAAGGGACCATGCACAAATGAGTTTCTCTAAATTATTGTCTTGACTTGGCTCCTGAAGCTCAGATCTGAGTCTATTAAACCAACAAGATTTCTCACTTGGGTTTTCATCTTTATAGCTCTAGAATCAGTAATAACTATAACTCTTTTCCTCTTGTTGCCAAATACAATGATTTCTGTCTTTATTTAAAGGTCCACTGTGTAAGATTGTGTGGCATCTGGTGCTGAGGTTGCAGAAATGTAACTTCCTCCATGTGCCAAGCGTGTAAAGAAATATGGTAACTGACGCAAAAATGAGAATGGCCCTGTCTAGTGCCAGTATTATATTTGTCCATTCTGGGCTACTGTAGAACAAAATGGTGGACTCCGTGGAAGAGGACCAGCTCTGTATGTTGATATAAACATACTATTCTGAAGTAACAAAAAACACAACAATATTTCAGTCAGGAACACTTTTGTCAAAAAAAACTTTATTTCCATTTGCAGAATTATATTGGCCGTAAGGCTCTGTTCTGGGGTCTCTCTGCCTTTCCTTGGGCCTACGCAGAGAGCCTCTTCCACACACTTACATGGAAAGCCTAAGGTGGAGAGAGCACACCTCTCCGCCCTTCCATGTGCCTGCATGGAAAGCCTTAAGGCAGAGAGAGCACACCTCTCTGCCCTTCCACGTGAAAACAAGGAAAGCCTGAGGTAGAGAGAGCAACCCCCCCCCCCTCAGCAAAGCCCCCTTAGGAGCAGAACAGAGCCAGCATCAGTGACAAACAGAAATGACATTGGTGAGTCAGACACAGCATGAAAAGGAGGAGCTGGGGTGGAGGTGAAGCGTCTTGCAGAGGAAGCAGCAATAGTAGGCAGGCCAGAGCACTGAGCTTAAGACTAAGCTTGACATGGTGTCCTGCCTAAACTAACACTATGCTCAATTTATTTTCAGGTAATTACACACTAATGAAAAAATAGTTATGAATAATATTTCTGCCAATAGACGTCCGTAAAGCCCACACTTGACCTAAGTGAGCAGATTTAATTGCATCCAGCTATTTACTTGCCCTGAGCACTGATTGAGAGCGTTTAAGGGGCCATAGTAACTCGCTGAAAATAAATCTGAGTGTCATCGATGTAGCTGTGATAAGCCACGTCATTGTCATGTATGATTTGACTTGAAGGGACAATGTACAGGTTGAATAATAGAGGGCCCAAGAATCGAACCCTGGGGGATCTCACATGTCAGGTTGATGCAGTCAGATTTATGATCACCAATGGCAACAATATAGCCCCTGCTTTCGAGATATAATCTGAACCAACTGTGCCAGATCAATCCCACTTTTCCAAGATGTCAAGAAGTATTTTATGGCCCACAGTGTCAAAGACTGTACTAAAATCAAGCAGCACCAAACTGATTTATATTAACTGTTTTATATGAATAGTATTCAGTCTAATTAAACACATTCATCAGTGCGATCTCAGTGCTGTGATGTGGCCTGAAGTTAGATTAAAATCTGAGCAAAAAGCCATCCATGTATATTTTAGGTAATTATTGAGTTGAATCAAAACAGCTCCCTCTTTATATATTTTTAAGAGGGGTCTCTTATTATCTAATTTGAAGGGTCCAGGTTGCCTTTCTGCAGTCTTCACTGATTTTGGAAAAATGCCTGATAGCAGTGAGCTATTGAAGCTTTTCAGCACATCCATTTTCAAGCAACTGAAAACATTTTTGAAAAACCTGGTCGGCAGGGGGTCAAAACAGCAGGTGGATGAATCAAGATGTTCTCCAGAATTTTAGCATTGATAGTATTGACTGTTGACAATCTAGCCAAATTGTGTCTCTGCTGCTGCAGCGGTGGCTCTGGTTCCATTGTTTGATATGAAGGAATTTATGGCCAGTCTGATATTTTTGAATTTTTCACACACAACAGGATGCAAACTCATTATACTTGTTGAAAGAGAGGAAGTCATGGGCTAACCATGTTGGTGGATTATTTAGCTTCTGAATAGTGGTAAACAAGGCACAAGAATTATTGATATTCCTGTTGATGGTGTTTGAGAAAAAGACTTGCATATTTATTTCAGAATTTTAAACAGGAAGCCTCTGTTTATAGATGTTGTGGTGAATCTTAAAATTATTTTTTCTCCATTTGCACTCAGCTTTCCTGCATTCTTTTTTTCTGACTTGTGACAGCTTGGGGTGTTTCTCTGCTGTGCTTTTTGCTTGCCAGAGATGGTTTTTACCTTGTGCAACAGTGTCAATAACATTCAGAATTTTACAGTCAAAATGATCAAAGAATGAGTCAGCAGAGTCTGATGTTAAGCTCTTTGTCATGAACATATTTTCCATAAAAAGACAACTACTATGCCATTTATATACCTTTATGTCAGAATGGGAAAAGAATATCAAAGAAAAACAATGGCCAGAAAGGCCTACATCCCTGACAGAAATATTAACACCTTTTCTAATAACTAATTCTAGTGTGTGCCCTTGGTTATGTTTGGGCCCTTTCACATGCTACCACAGATCAAAAATTTCAATTAAGCCACAGAATTGGTGGTTTTGTCTGTGGGATTTTCAATGTGAATGTTAAAATTGCCAGTTATGACAGTAATAGTCAAAAGCAGCTCAGTGGAGTCATCAGCAAAATTTGTAGAGGACCTTGAAGTCTCTAAATAGTGTACAGACAAATTTTCAGTGTGTAATTCAGTACAGCACAAAGATATTCAAAGGAGACAAATCACACGATAACTACTTGCATTGAAATGAGTCTTACAACACCACCTTTCGTTTAAGGTCGAAAAACATTCATAAAAAATTTAAAGTTTGGAGGTGCTGGCTCAGTAAGAACTGGTAAACTGCTACTATGTTCTAGCAGTGATTCAGTTAAAAGCGAGATGATAGGTATAGTGATATGATCATTAATTAAAAGAGACGTGTTGGTAAGAGATAGAATATTCAGCAGAGCTACCTATGTAGATTAAGCAGAGAGGCCCTCAGCAGAATATGGCATGGAATTGGTAACATTTGCTGGATTTGATGACTGAACAGAGTACACTATTCTGTTTTTCTTGCCTAGTAAGACAAGAATAGAGAGAATAGAGCTAGTGGAACACTCAGTCCCGGTTTGTCCTGGGAACATTTATGAGTGCCATCCTGAATTCACATACCTGAGGACAAACACCACAGAGAGAAAAATCTGCTTTACTCGAGTTCATCGCCGGAGCACATCCTTCTGTCTGGAATGAACAAGCAACCTCTCACTCATTAATTAGTCAACCTCTCTACCTGTGGGCCAGCCTGCCACACTCCGCTGTGATTGATGGAACAAGAACAAAGGAAAGGGACCGTGATTACTGATGAGGATTATAAATACATTTCAATTAATAAAACCTCCCGTTGGTAATTGTCGTACAGGTTTTTGCAGGTACTGTAGGTGTGTCGATGTTGAATATTGGGATTTCTGTGCAACACAGTTAGATAGCAGCAGTGGTACAGAAATAGAACAACAGCAATCTCCAGTGCTATTCTAGGTGAATGAACAGAGAAATAGAGAAATTGAGGGAGGAAGAAGCAGAAACAAAGTGAGCGAGGGCGGATGGATGTAGAGAGGAAGAAAGACGAGGGTGGATATCGCCCAGTGCTCTTTAATAACCAGGGCAGCGGAGGTTCAGGAACCAGACATGAGCAACCCAGTGGACACTAGAAGAAGGGCAATGGGGTCACACGGCACGGAGAGGGAAGACATACAGCATCGCACCCACAGGAGATTGATGTGTTTCCCAGCAATCTACAAGCCCATAAAAAAGGGCACGGTCTGTGGGCAAGCTTAAAAACCAACCAGGGAATTGGTGGACAAAAGTTCATTTGGCACTGTCATAACACTGCAGCATGACAACATAACCCAACAACATCATCAGCTTCACAGGTAGGGCGGCTTTTTTGGGGGGCTGAAGTGCAACATATGAAAGCAAAAATGTTTATTTGATTTACAGCAGGTGTGTATAGATGTGCATTTGCAACATAAACTCACTCCCGCTGAATGTCAAACATTCTGTCACCTTGATGTTCTCTGTTGTATTCGAAGCTGCCCTCTGCTGACATGTTGTCAGAGGAAATAAAACTCTTCTACACACTATGGGTCTGGCCTTGAAGTGTTAACGCCTGTATTGGTTTCCTGCTCTGCCATTGGTCACACATTGCTACTGGCTCAGTCATTGGCTAGCTTAACAAACCTTGCCTTCAGCTCATTTGTTGGTTGAAATCCTAGTTTTAACAAATAAATTCAGTGGAGTAATTAGTACAATATTTGCCTCTGAAATGTGGTACAGTAGACACGTATAAGTACAACCTCCTCATAATGTTACTAAAGTAGAATACTGGAGTAAAAGTAATCAGTTACTTTCCTCCACTTCCACAGCTAATATGATTTATGTTAGGATTTAAATGGAAGTAGTTTATTTTTGGAAAATATGCCAAAATGTGAGTATTTGGAAATTTACATGGCATGCAAAACTGCTGCAAAAGGTGGAAAGCATAGCAAGGCCATTATAACCACAGTTAATCCAACCTGACCACAGCCTCAATTCTCAAGCAGCAAATCACAAAACTTATTACAGCCACATTTCAAGTGGGAAGGTGTTTCATACTCAAAAGACTTCATCTTCAAAGAACTCCAACTGACTCTTTGACACTTACCTGTGTGTAGAACGTTGCAAAACCCAAGGTAATTTTCAGCATTTCAAAGCAGCATTTCTGACGACACCCTGAGTACATACTATAACCTCCCCAAGGACACCACATTCGCATACAGGTCTGACTCTGAATACACTGCGGTACAAGCTTTATTATAACTCAAGCAGTGTGAAACGTCTCTATTGGATTTTAAGGGCCAAAGTATCTCCCACCAGGTCTCTGTGTCTTCCTCTTCACAAAGCCACTGCATTGTCTTTTAGAGTTGAATTGGAAGATCAAAGAGCATTTTGAACGCTGGCGCCTTGTTTCAGAGCAGTGAGGATGGTTGCATGAGCATCTTCAAAGGAGGACAAGTTTTATTAATCACTGCAGTGTCTATGTCAACACTGAAGCGAAAAGAATACATTGAAAGCTTAACAGTGATGAGTGAAACATGCTTTGATTATGCAATGTTCATGGGGAAATATGTAAACCCCCCAAAATGGTTAAGGCATTTAAGGCATTTTAAATTTCTAATAAATTAGAAACAGGCAACAAACAGCATCAGTACAAGTAGGAGTATACATGCATATCCAAAAAGTTGACAGTTGACAGTGTGCAGCGCCATCTTAGATAATGATACAGTCATGTGATGCAAGCATGTGACCTGAGTGTTTGCAGTGACATACAAAAATCTTACATTTATTAGATTAAACACACATATATAAGCATACACACATAAATGTACTGTTTATATACTACTACCATGTACGTGTCTTAATAACCTACACACGTACATAGTGTGCATAGCTCTGAATTCATAAAGCCCCAAATTCAATAGTGAAAAGTAATACTAAACATCCTCAGGAGGAAACAGTGAATATAAATACACAGATTATGTATTAACAGGAAGTCACTCAATAGGGTGTTCCTAACCACCAGTGGGCTTGTAGGTTGTAATCAAACATGGGAAGATACAAAAGAAGAGCCTCTATTTGTTCTTTATTTCCTGAATTATCTGTTTCGTATGAATGAAATGTCACAAAATGATCACTCTATTAAACTTGCTGCCTAGCCAAATTACTTAGTTATTATAGGATTCAAGGTTTTGAGTTGGACTGCAGATCTGGTTTCACTAACTTGTGTCATGTTGCGTAACTTATTGGTCATAGGTAGGAGTTGCAGGACAGATGTGCAAGTCACAGTTCCAGTTCAGGAGACGGTCTTGAAAATCAGACCCATGCAGTACTCTCGTATGGGCCTATTTGTATCTGAATCTACGCTTATTGTTTTGTCTCAGTTTGCAGTCTCCTGTACTTAAGCTTGCTTTTTTAAGTGCATAAGTGCACTGACACTGACAAGTATGGTAAAACTGCACAGTAGAAAAGGACATAGTATGGTATAGTCGTATATAACTACCTGGATGGTGCACTGTTAACAAGGTGTGGGATGCTGGACACTTCTCACTCTCAATGGTTGCCAACTTGGCTATGTAGTAGAGGCTGGGGCGCTGAAAAGGGGGGAAAAAGGAGAAGGATTCTAGGGGCCCATGATTAAGAGGGGCCCAGAGAGGCCCCTAATAAAATTATAATACTGACAAAAAATAATATGACACTAAGTTATTAACTAACTTATAACCCGGGCTTTCTATTTCCTTTTCGGAGATGGTGTTGCATTCATAGTCCACCCAAAAAACAGGAGAAAAAAAAGGCCGAATATCTGATTTTTTTTTTTTTTCACAACCGAATCCCATACCATCGAACGAAGCTTCGAAGCTTCAAATTTTTTGGGTCAGCCCTATAACGTACACTCTACAGAGCCAGGTCCAGGATCCTCTTCAAGTTTGTCAGGGAGGAATGTGGAAGTGGAGGAAGAGATTGTTCTTTTTTCACAAATGTGGGAATGATAGTCAAAAATACCATCAAAATGCATAGTTTTATGTAAAATAGCATCAGAAATTTTCGGCGGCCTCCCGGCCAGCTGTGTATAGGGCCCAGTAAAAATTCTTTTCATGGGGCCCAAAATCCCTGGCAGCGCCCCTGAGTAGAGGGGGAGGGAACACCAAACCTGTGAAAATGGTGGCCTAGGAGGCTGCAGCAGTTGTGGTTACTCTAGTGAACAAGCAAATGGGCGACAATCGTGGTGATAGCTATGATTTCCCAATAGAAAGAAGAAGGAGAAAAAGAAGTGGTCAAATGTAGCAAGCATCATATCCAGTAAGTGTGTGACAGTTGTGTTCAATATGAGACCACATTGCTCTGTCAAAATTCACATGCATAGTGTATATAGTGTACTACATGGAAGTGAACAAATGGAGGTATCTGAATTGAGATACAGCATATGTCTCCCAGGGGCCTCAATAAGGAAATTGGACAGTTATCCCTTTTTGTGACTCTCAACACAAGCTACTTGCTGTCCAATCTGGCCTGCAGTAAGGTGCTGGGTGCCCCCCCCACCCCCCCCCCTAACCATTTTCTAGTTTAAAGTGACAGTAAACTGATTCAGATTTGGGATTTTTTTTGACTTTTACTGTAAAAAAAAAAAAAGCATCAAAACAGAGCTTGTTTAATCAAAAGTCAAAAAGGTCCCAGGGGAGGAGCCAAAGGACCCCTGACAGAGGTCAGGGCTAAGCCACAACTGTCCCGCTGTGTGGGACTACTGCGACTGGCCCCTGGCCTCCTGTCACTTTGCAAAAAGTGGCCCCTGGGCAAAGCAAGTTGAGTACTCCTGCCATAAACCTATTACTTGTTGGCTATATCCTCCCTGTATTACTTGTCATCTGTATGGTCTCTTCAATGCTGGCTGTAAATATTACACAGTGTATCGGACAAATAGAGGTGCCTCTTCGATATTTTCCTGTACTTCATGATGACCTACAGCCTGATGGTGCCATAATGAGTGTTTTGCTCTTATTGTAGTATTTTTGCTTATATATATTAACTGTTTTTTTCTGGGATTGTTTACTGAGTATTACTTTACACTACTGACTTTGGGACTTAATGGATTCAGAGCTATGTGCACAGTATGTGTTATATATATACATACTGTACATGTGTCCATACGCTTATGTAGGTGTTTTTTTTCTATGTCACTTCAAAAACTCAGGTTATGTGATTGTATCATGTGGCAATACTGTGCATATTTGAGACAGCACTGTGCACTGTCAACTCTAATCTGATGAAGAGCAGTTGTGCTTGAAATGTCACCCAGGTGTAATAAGTAAGTGGACATTAGAGCCCAGCCATGTGCGAGCTATTTATTTGTTTATAGCATTCACCATCAGCTCTGCTCATTGTGTTCTCATGAAGAGGTTTCATTCTTAAGCACACTAAAGCATTGATCACCATGCACATGCACCTGTCTCCACTCAAAAAGAGTGCATCTTGAACCCATTCTGTGCTGCAGTGTTATTCCCATGATGCTTTTTTCATGCTCCAACTGCTGTGACAACCTGGCTGGAGCTGGAGGAAAATTTCTGATTCAACACTGCCTCTAGTGGGCTGAATTGGTACACCCAGGGATGCCATAAACACCTGCAGTACAGTCCAAAGCAGATGCTGCAGTGAAAAAAATGTTCATTATCTATATCTCCCGAATGCTCATGGATGCCCATATCGAGCTGCTCTCATACAGGAGAGTTCAACTCTTATCCGGGTAATGTGGTTAATCAATTACAAGTCCTCGTCCCCTGAGGGTATTCACATTAACTTGAGTATAGGTTTTCACTTAGAGTGGATCAGTGATCTCTGCAGTGGCTTCCCCCTCCAGACTTCTTTCATTATCTAAAATGAGAGCATATTGAAGGGGGGCAACCAAGGTGGAGTGGAGTTGGCGTGGAGGTGGGGGGGGGGGGTTGTGCGAGTGGGTCACATTCACGTCTCCTGCCACACCTCAGCGCTGAGGTCTGTGCATATCCATCAAATGATATTATCCATCACCATCAACTCTCGGCTGATAAAGAGAAATGACATGAGCTGCATTTGGAGAATATAAAAAAAATGTGACTCAGACAACTACAGTGTTCAGTCAGTGTCAAAAAAAAATCAAATCATTTTGGCTCCACAATCCTCCCTCCCCTCTGCAGTCTTGGTTTAGAGGAATCTATTCAAAACCTCACATAATTCCCTGCATTCAGTCTCATCCATACAAATCTGTTCATTCTCTCTAGCACAATATTCTATTCAGTGTTTTCTCTGTTAAGTCTCTGTGCCTGGCCTTGCTCTCTGTCTCTGGTCTGTTGCAGTCATCCTTTACGGGACACTCCTCCAGCTCCCCTTCAGCCAGACTTTGTCCTCAGTTCAATTCTCTATTTTCACAAAATCTGATAAAAGAGAAAATACTTCAAATAAATAGAGACCAACAAAGACAACATAGATAGGTTCTAGGGAAGATCAGAAGAACGTATCAATCATGCTTCAGTTATGACAGGGGATATTTTAGTGCAGATACTGTTGACAGCAGGTGAGGAAAAGAAACACAGAACATTAATTAGAATGTGCTTTAAAATACACTGAAAAATGAAAAAAAAAAAGATACTTGTATTTATCGTTGATGAGTCTAACATCTCGACACATATTTCAACATGTACATACAATCTGTGCATTTCAGTCTGCACCCCTGGGCAGAAGTGTATTTCATACATATCAGTACAGTACCAACATACTTTTGTCTATATGTATGTTCACATTTGTACATCTTCATTTTCAGAGCGACTGTCACCAAAAATTCCAATATCGGACTATATCTCTGCACTAAACCTGACACTCAGGGTTCTGTGGCTTCACATTACAGTAACAGAAGGGTAATATAAACAAACTTTTTCAAATTGTGCCTATAGTTATTTGTAGTAATGATGACACATTAGCACCACCATGTGGCCAAACAGGAAAACACAACATTAGCAGCTATCGCTTGCATCCGGCAGACCACGAATAAACACTCTCTTACATACCTCAGGTCTCTTGCAACCCTTTAAACTTTGCATTAGATAAGTGATACTTTTTATTATTTTTGACATTTTGACACCAGAATGTCGTTACAAAGAAATACACTGAGGAATAGCAGGTAGCTGAGGGCTTGATTGAATGAAATGAAATGAATCAGTCCTGGGGAAATTGGCCACTTTCAAAAGTCATACATGTTACTCCTTTGGTATAAGACATTCTAAAAATATTGGTGAACATGGACACAAACTCAAATTTGTGATGTAATCAAGTATAAAGTCTGGAGCTGTTTCATAGACAATGAATTGGTTAAGATGTTCGAAAGATGTACTTTTGTAAAGTGTTTTTGAGTACCGCACTCTAAAAAGATGCACTCTATAAATAACATGTATTATTATTCATTTCATTAATTAATTTTCTGTAACCGCTTATCCTGCTGGGGGCTGCGGGGGACTGATGCTGGGCGAGAGGTGGGACACACCCTGAACAGGTCACCAGACTATCACAGGGCTAACACACAGAGACAGACAACCATTCACACCTACGAGTAATTTAGAGCCACCAATTAACCTATGGTGGGATGGTGGGAGGAAACTGGAGTACCCGGAGAAAACCCATGCTGACATGGGTAGAACATGCAGACTCCTCACAGAGGGGCTCCCCCACCCTGGGTTTGAACCAGGAGCCATCTTGCTGTAGGCAACAATGCTAACAACTGCACCACCATGCTGTTTTGTATTACTATTATTATCATAGATGACACTGAGAGCACCCAGGGGAATGTTCTGAGTATGTGTGTGCATTATCTGTTTGACAAGTGAGAATAATACAACAAAATAAAGCTCATTTATAAAATGGGAAACAAACATTCTGTGTCCACAAAATCAAGCTACCAGTCATTGTCTATGAAGCAGCTCTAGACTTTACATTTGATGACATCACAAGTTTGAGACTAATGCTGTGTCTCAAATCACATACTTATGTACGTACACTTAATATTTTGAGTGCAAAAGTGCGTTCACACTGAGAAGTATGGAAAAATGCAGTGCACTATGAGTACCTGGATGGTGCACTCAAAACGGTCAAGAAGTTGAGTGTGGAACTATGGACACCTAACAATGGTCGCCATCTTGGCTATGTAGCGGAAGAGGAGAGACCACTTTTCAAACTGGAAATAGCGGCCAAGGACTGTGCGACGTCGCTGCATTGTACAAATACATGTGTTTTTTGCACTAAGCACCACTACACTGTTGTCAGGTATAAGCCAGCAGTATGTTTGTTGGGTTAGTTTAGCAGTCTGTAATGATTTGGTACCACGAATGATAATGCAAGTTTGCTAACTAGCAAACTAGCTAATTTGCGGTCGTCATTTTCGGTGAGTGCACAACAGCCATGTTTGGTTTGAGACAACACTACCCTGTCGAAATTTGCACACTACGCCAATGAGTACATTGTGCACACAGTATACTACATAGAAGTGTACTAATGTAAGTATGTGATTTGAGACACACTCCTCTCCAGCAAGCCAGCATCTGACAATTGCGCCTCAAGCGTTACACCACTTACCTAGCAATTGTAATCTCAGAGTAACCACTGAAAAGATGGGTGAGTATGCGCTTTCATATTATTCATATTCACAACAATACTATCGTGGGTGACTTATAGATATCATTATTGGAGCTATCATCATACTGCCATGTCCACTTTGTAAAGCAAGGTAGCTTGCTAGCAAGCTCTCAACAGAGCTTGCTAGCAATCTACCTTGCTTTACATCCCACACAATACTTAGCAGAAACTTTCAGCTCGCTGGTCATCTCCCTCCAGCCAGATGCCAACTTATTTAGGTTTTTGTAGTGAAATGAGGAGGCATCATATAGATAACTCCTCATTTCAAGCTCCTGAATCAGCTATTCCTCATCCATTGTGGCGCTTTAAACAAGAGCAGACAGGAATCAAATAGAGGGGTGTCCAACAAAAGTTTTGCTCAAAATGGAGTGCTGTGTCACACTTATGCTGCATTGTTCATGGGCACTTAGGACAGTCCAATAGAAAACTATGCAATTAAGCTAAGCTAAGCTAAGCTAACGGATGCCAGGCTCCAGCTTCATGTTTACCGTACAGATATGAGAGTGGCATCACATGTTGAGGGGCTTGAGAAAACATCAATATTTGACAACCTGTGATGAGAAGGTAAAACACCTATAACCCTCAATCTACCGAAGGATATTTGGTGGTATCTCAGATCCTCTGTATTTGTAAAAAGGATGAAACAACAGAGAACAAAGAAAAGTGCCCTACTGTTCACTTCCTTGCCTCCCTGCTGCCTGAATCTCATCTGTCCTCCAGCCTCCATCCTCCGATCCCCTTTCCATCACCGGCTCTCTGTACCAGTCTGTTCCCCTTCCAACACTCCATCACAGCAGCATGGAGCCCTGGAGATGTCTCCCTGCTAAGGAGTGATGTAGTGGGCTACGCTAACAGACCCTCTCGGCCACTATTATTAACCAGGCCCAGCCCTCATTTCTCAAGGCCTACAGAAACACACACACACACACAGGAACACACAAACACATAAAAAGTCCAGAAAAAGACACACACCCACGAAACACACACACATGCACAGGCACTTCATTCAATCCTTCACTGGAGATAAGCAGACACTGCATGTTTTCTTATGTTAGAATTAATGTAGCAACAACTACATTTGATTTAGTTTTAATTTGGTAGTTGAATTAACGAATTAGCAGCGGTGCGTTACAGTGATGACAAGACTATTTTTCCTCAGTCCCCCAACTCCAGTGGCCAATGATAAAAGCAGTATTATTACCACAATATGCAATATTCAAACAAGAGATTTGTCATCTAATGAAGAGAATTACATTTCAGGCTGCATGTATAATTCATTGCCATCAACCTTAATCCAGTGCTCAGTGCTGCAGACACAGACTGCAAATGAAGAGCAGAAACACACAAGTGCTTTATCTGAATCAATAAACTACTATAGATTAAAATTCCAATCCATCAGATAGATTCCGGGGCATTCGTGAGGACAAATGTGAGTGTGTGTCCCCACTTGCATATATACAATTCAGTTTTTCTGACTTCTCCTCCTGTGGTGCATGACAGAAATCAGTTTTATTTTCTGTTGATGTGTTACAGAGTGTGTTTTCTTGCTTGACTGGCCTGGTATTCCTTCATTAGTCTATTGCTTTCAGCAGAACTGCCATTCCTGTATGCGAGTGAAAAGCCTTCGCCTTCCAGTGGTGTGTATCGAATTCCTTTACCCCCTAGTACAACTAGTGCTGCTAGCTAGGAAACAGGGTAAATATAACTGCTCCCTCTCTAGCCCACCAAGGCATTGATTTATACATAGCCCGCTGCAGCTGGGAGCTACAAATCTGAGGGGAAGTCAGCTTATTCATAGAACAAAAATATAGTTGTTTCGTACACACATCTCAGAGGATTTGATTCAGTATAGATGAGGGCTGTCAGAGCAGTGTGTAGCAGTGGGTGCCAACTAGACACAAATGTACCGTAAGTCTGCAAAACAATGCCAGTTGATGACATTCTCCAAGTGTGTGTGTGTGTGTGTGTGTGTGTGTGTCTGTATCATACTGCCTTTTGAGTTTTGCCAGAGGAAAGGTGATGCTCTGCACAGTTGTCGACATTCACATTTTGGCTTTTTAGAAATGCTGATTCCCCATAAAGGTAATACACTTGCCTGCGTGTGTCGCAGTAAATGCTGCACACAGCGGGAAACCCACCTTCTCACTCAGAGAACAATTAAGAAAAGTGAGGGAGAGAGGGGATGAGTGCAGATGCGCGTCTTTCACCTGACATTTAAATAACGCAGGAAGAAACAACAAGCAAGTGTTTGGAAATGCAAAGAAATAGAGTAAACTGAGAGGGACAGATGGGAGGAAAAGAGGATCCAGCAGATGGGAAAGATTGAAACAGACAGAGATGGGGAGGGGGGGAGGGAGGGGTACAGAAGACAGGAAAAGTATAAAAGGCCCAGGTCGGGAGTACGTTCCTCTGTTGTGAGAGGAACCTTGTTGAGTGAGCCAGTGGCTGTGGTGTCTGGCACAGCATCAGTCCATGTGATCAGACAACGGGCGTCTGGCTCATCACCCAGTCACTTTGTTCCCCCTCTGACAGCCTCGAGGCCTGACTGCCTGACTGACTGTTGGTGAGGGAGAGAGGCAGAGAGAGAGAAAGAGAGGACACCTACAGCCTCCGTTCATTGTCAGTGAGGAGGAAATTAGCAATGTGAAGCAATTAAAACTACTGCGAAACACCAGCTAAAATTAGCTTTCCCCGGGGTCACTGAGGCAAAAGTCGATAGTTCAAAGGATGAGTTCTCTTTCTTCTTTTCTTGTATACACAAAAACATACAGACGTTGCACACGCACACACACACCAGCAAGATATATAATGGCTGTCCTGTCCAGTGCCCTGCAGGCCATGATCCCATTGCCCAGATAGAATTCCTAATTGATGTGACAAAGTGCCTGGGAGTGTCCCGTTTCTCCGGAGTGGTTTTCTAAAACGACGCCCCGACCTCTTTCTCCCCTCTCTCTGTCCTTTTGTATGCTATTCCTTTCACAACCATGTGCGGTTTAAATGGGATGAGGAAAAAAAAAAAGTCTCCTGACATCCGACGGCCGGATATTATTATGATCGTCGAATATTGACCGTGGCCGCACGGCGGGCAGGAATGAGAGGACAAATCAAACATCAAAAAAGCTCAGCCATAAAGCGATGGTCTTTGCAGAAATGAAAAGCATAGCAACGCGTCAGCTTTCATCTTGTAAGATAATAGCCCAGTTGTCGCTGTTAAGAAGACATGGCTTTAGAGTGCAAAAGGAGATGGGTTTGCCTGTGGAAGCTTTTAGGAGCTGTCACTCCGAGAAACATGACAGCGTCGCTAAAAATAATGCCTGCTTATGAACTCAATGTCAGCGGCTCGGGGCGTGTTAGGTGTCTACTTAAGAGATCGCAGTCTAGAAAAACAACATTTGAGCACGCCGGTGCACGCGCACTCGCAAACACTATCAATCTCAGTGTTACATTTCACTGTCAGCGGGCAGCAAACGTAGAATGACACAAGCCGACCCATTCTTTGTTTTCTCGTATCTAGATGGATGTTCTTGTTGTGTTTTGTTTCCCATTAATTAAGTGTGGGGGTGTTGGTGTCAGTCACTATTAATTTGGAAGTGGTGATGCGCCCGGCTTTGTTTGACAGTCTTCCTTTATTACACCACACTATTGTCACTGAAAATCATGATTAATTTGTTGAATTTAATGATGTATAATTTGGCAACTCCATTTTTTTTAAATAGCTGTCAACTTGACAGCACTGGAAAGATGTATTTGGATGTGGGCTTTAGAGGGAGACTGGGTTTGGGTTTACTAATTGTGATTTGGTGGCTGGAATTGTTTTTTAACAGTTCAATTATTGCAAACGAGCTACTGACAGATATGAGTAGAATTTTTGTTTTGTCTGGGGCTTTTTGGTTTTTTTTGCTGCATTTCTCCGCAGGCAGGTGTATGCGTTCACTCATATATGGTTCTGTGTGTGTGCCTATTTTCGGAGCCAAAGCCTGAACACTACAGCTCAGACTGGCTTAAACCATGTCGTGGAGAAAAAAATAAAAAAGTGAAACACAAGCGGATGTCCTCAATACAAATTACCCATCTTGCAGCAACTGGAAACGTACCAGAGCTCAGAATCTGTCTGGAAACGCTGTGAAAATGCTGTTCTGCATGAACGTGATCTTTAAATGTCCTTGTTATGACCTTTACTGCATGAAATGTGCACTTTAGGTGCTACTGTAGGCCTGAAAGACGGTGAGAGACAAAGAGGCGTTCACTGACCTGTGCAATGAAATCATGCAGTAATGCTTCTATCAAAGCCTGGCTGATTGTGTGCCCATTTATACCGTGAGTGTGTGTGCATGCATGTTTGCCAGCCAAGAACTGTGTATCTGTGTGTGTATAGGTGTGTATGTATACATGTGTGTGCAGGTGTTTGTATGCGTTAGAATTCAAACCTGTTTACCCCTCAAAAGTCTCAATATGGGCCATTTACATTCTGGAATGAGAAACAGATTCAGATTCAGGGACAGTTTCCAAGCCCCATTATTTGCCGTCACTTTCAAATCAAAATCAATTTCCCCAGCCCCTGTTGTTCTCCTCCTGGGCTAAAATATTTTCTCTCCGAGTGTGTCTGATGAAAGGTTTTCTCTGCACAGCCCCAGAGAGCCGGCGTGCTGAGGGGGAGGCAGCTTTGTGCATGTGTGTGTGTGTGTTTGTGTGTGTGTGTATGTCATTGGAACACATAGCGAATGTGAGATGGAAGAGAGCAGTCAACGCTGACCTAAGCTGCCCTGCACGGCTGTGTTTGTTGAGAACAGAAAGTGAGTGCTTCATACTAAAGACAGATAACATCACCACCAGTAAACACACACGCGCGAACACACACACACACACACACACACACACACACACACACACACACACACACAAACAGGCAGACACACTAGCCCAAAAGCGCTTCTCTGTTGTGGTGCATGTTTGCTTGTGATGTGTGTTGTCTGAAGCGTTGTTTGTTCTCCTCCCCATGCTTGATCAGGTTGGATGAAATCTCCTTCTCCCTGCCGATGGCAGCGACACAGTAGCGGAGGGGGGATACTGATCTGTCAGCGCACCGTACAGACAGCACTTAAGAGACTCAGGGTAATGGCTGTTCGTGGGCCCTGTTAAAAACCCTCCCCTGTTGCTGAGGCTTAGTGTCACTTAGGAGGAGGGTGTGAAAGATGCAGCACAAACTGCAGGGACTCTAACTAGATGCCTGCCAACTGTAAAGACACGCTCCTGTCCAGAGAAATAACAAGATTCGGATGGCCATTTCCAACTCCAGCAGGTTAAATATTACACTTTAACATATGTGAAGTTTGTGTTTCAGCAAGGCTTGTTGAAAAACAATAAATATCTATTATATAGTGTGATACAATAACTGCTATGAAAACGTGGAAAGCTCAAAACTTTGAAAACTGTCTGAATTGAGTGTAATTGATTGTAGTGACAGTAATTTTGAATTTAAAAAAATTCAGCCTATCAGGAGGGTGTGGTTTCACCAACTCACATGAATGCCACTATCCACAGGACACCGCTGTTTGTAAGATATTTACAAATGAAACCATATGACCATTACAAAAAAAATCATCGGAGTGCATTTGTATGACTTATGGCTTACGGCACCAGACACACTTAGTTTATGCAACGTACAGAGACAGAGCACAAGTAAGTCCTGCCCATACAAGAAGAAAACAATTCATCGCTCTCCATTGACTTTGTATTGCGTAAAGGTGCCTCCTTGTCACTTCCATCTGCCGGCAAACAACTCCTACAAACTGCTGTGTCGTGGGATGCACTACCAACAGTGTAAAGAACCCAGAACTAAGGTTTTGAAAGCTGCCAAAATGAAAAACTGAGCCTTCAACAAGATAAAAGTGGATACAAATGTGAAGCATCTGTAGGAAGAACTGGAAGACTGTGGGATCCTGACACTCACACGCAAGTTACAGTCGCTAATTTGGTTGGACAGACTGTTGAGGTTGAAGCCAACTACGCTATGCATGGTCTGGTTATGATCTTTGTCAAGTTAAATGATGATCTTACCTGGTGATTCGATCAAATAGTTGTCAATATAAAAGTCATTCAGTGGGATCATTTATCCAGGATAAGCAAGGTAAGGAGAAGGGACACTGAGATAGGCAACAATATTGAGTTTCTGGTAGACATAGCATGCTAAAATAATCCTTTGACAAGATGAAATCTAATGTGTTTAGTTAGCTTCGGACATTTCGTTTCAGCCCTTGGTTGAGCCATTTGTTATCCCCTCCCCTACGCATTGCACTCTCTCTCTGTAGTACTTGGTCAAGGTTGACACACAATTGCATTCATGATTAAAACCAGATGAAGCCATGCTAGTAGCTCTGTGACGCTGTACAAAGACTGCACTTTTCTTTGAGCTAAATGCTAACATTGGCATGCTAACGTGCTATGATGCCCTGCTGGTGGCGCCAGAGCAAAAGTTGGGAGAGCACTTATTACAAGTCATCCCCTGTGCACCATGGTTATCTGTGCCCAATGTCATAGAAATCTACGTAATAGTTCTTGAGACAATTTACAGAAGAAAAAAAAAAAAAACACAAATGGTGGTGCTAGAGCAAAGCCAGGGGATCACCAGTCAATAGGATTCATCCTTTAGACACCATTAATGTCTGTACAACACTGCGACACAATGCATCCAATAGCTGTTGAAAAATTTCACAAAAAAATGTCAAACTGTTGGTGGCACTAGACTTAAAGCCAGAGGATCACCAGTGTCAGTAGGATTCAGCCTCTGTGGAACATGACTATCTGTACAAAATTCATGGCAACCCATCTCAAATTTTCCTGGAGAAATTTCAGCAAAGACCAAAGTGGTGGACTGACACACAGACAGACAGTGCCATCCCCAGAGTCATGCCACCAGCATGGCTAAAATAGAAACACTGATTGTTGGTAGGAGATGGGCTGAAAACCACAGTCTCCTGTGCCAAAGTCAGATACTTTGTATGCCCAGCCATTCTCACATTTCCCAGTGCTTTAACAATGTCGTACCGCTTCTGCTTTTGCTTTAGAGACAAGACAGATATTATCTGCATGACCACCAGAGTTCACCTGTCATAAAACATGAGTACAGATCATTTTAAGTGTTTTAACAAATGACAGATGTTGCCGTTATTCTGGTAAGGTGTTGATTAGACCAGTTTTTCACTGGCAATATAAGCAAACAACCCAACAACTGTCATCTCTATTTGACAGGTAGAACCGGAACCAGGTGGCTCTAACGTTGGCAGTGTATATTGTATTCATGTGGGACTGCATCACTTGTTATAAGAAGCCCTTAGGATTGTTTTGTCAAGTGGTGTCTTAAAGACCAACATCCCTTTAACAAACATGTGCAAGAAGTCTAAGAGCTCATTTATGCTCAGCGTTAGATACGGAGATGGAGACGGACAGAGCCATCTGTTAGTAATCTGCTTTCATTTCGTCCATATGTGCGCAGGTTTTCTCAAACCTTACAGATATGGACGAAATGAAGCAGTACCACCGGAGATCACGGAAGCAGTGTGGCGTATTTAAAAACAAGCTATGACTGTAGGAGACAACATATTATATATATATATAATACAAGATATTTAAAACGAATGCAATGAATCAATAATATAGTAAAAAGAATTATCCGTCCACACGTTCGGATGTATGTAATGGCCACAAAGACCGTCTACAACGCTGCCTCCGTCAAAAGGTACAATATTACGACCTCCTACACCATTGCCTTGTTTGTTGTGTAAAACCTTTGACTCTGCCCTCTGGTGTCATCTATTGGCTGTGTCTATGCTAACATAAAGGATGCAGGACCGTGACGTCTACAACGTCTGAACCCGACGTACCTATTTCCCTACATAAAGGGAGTATAACTGAGCTTTAAGAGGTGTTATTCCGTGACGTCTTTGAAGAAGCAAAGGATGCACACTTAGGGGTCTTGATCACCCTGTCTGCATTTATTTTACCAGTAGCAGCTGGTGTTTGCTTCGTAATTTTATCCCTTACATAGCCTGGTATAGTGTGTAGATGTTAACTTACACATATCACACAAACTCTGTGAAAGAGTTGCACTGCAGGTGTAGCCAGTTAAAAGATACATTCTGCGGCGAATCCACTCCATGAAAGGTCCACATCCACTATGTCTTCAGTGTAGCCAAAGCATTACGGCCTTGTCAGACCAAAGATTTGCAATGATGTGAAACTGTTTTAGAATGTAGCAGGGAAAAGTTCTAGCAGTGTGACCTGATGCCATCTCGGCTCAACTCAAGCCAGCTGACGGTGTTGCCTGCGACGCAGCTTGCCAAGCTGCCAGCGGCTGGTTTTAGAATATAAGGCACATCATCTGTAAAGTCAAGTCAGTCCCAAACTGTCGAAATGGCAGAGTTTTAGACGGGGAAGAAAGAGAATCACCTCAACAATTTGTTTGAGGAACAGTCACATCTGTACGTGTGTATGGAGTGTTGACTGATTAATCAGCACAGATTTATCATAATTAATTAAGGACCGCCTGAAGCTTGTTTTTTTTTTTTAAAAATCACTTTCACCATTCATATTTTAAGATGCTAGAAATATCCAGCTACAGAAAAGAAAGCCTGAAAAGCTGGAACAGAAGTGCAGAGAGCCATTGCTATGGAGACGACACACCATCTCGTCTAGTTGCATTAGTGCAAACTGGCAGGTTTTCGGAAGGTTGCAGATTGGTGCACCGCAAGTAGTTTAAAGTTTCAGTCTGGTCGCAAATCTTTGGTCTGATCTGAGCTTTAGAGTCATGTAAAGAAAGAATATCTGCAGTACAACTGTCAACTGTTCCAACACCAAGCATCAACTATAGTTATTCTGATTTAGGATTTAATTTACAAATGCTGAAAAAGCCCTTTAGATGCACACAAACACAGCTTTAGTGGACTTTTATACTGTAGTGATGTAAAACTGGATGAATATATAATACAGTAGCACAAACACATTCAGCACAACAGAGCATACCCCTCTGCTTGCTTACTGGTCCACGTGTTATCTTATAGATCGAGTAGACACGCACAAGACATAGAGTTGGCCATTATTCTGCTGCAACTGTGGGGCTTCATAACTCAATAAGAACATGGCTGTTGGTGATTTATGCTGCGGACCACGGCAGTCCGTACATAAATCACAGAGAGCTCACCTATCGCTTTCACTTATTCATGCTAGCTATTATTTATAACGCCATCGTCTGGCCCCGTGTGATCAATATCCTTAATTCTAATTACATCTCAAGCACTCGCCACTCTGTGTTGTTGGTACAACAGGCATTTGCGTCGAAAATGTTAATCAGCGGGGTCGGCTTGAGGCACAGGAGGGGATGAAAATCACTGAATGAGGGAGAGTGGGAGAGCTAGAAGGAGTGTGATTAAGGTAGAGTGCAGAGATGAGAATATGAGCTTTATACTCCAGCGGTGGGATGATGTTGACCTGAAATACCTGCGAGATCAGACATAATCTGTCGTGCTCAGCCGAGGGTCCAAAATGGTGTTGAAGAAAGGCCAAGACCAGATGAATAGAGAGGGGATCAGCCTCGCCAAACAAACAGAGCTTTTATCCGGAGCCGAGCGGCCTGTTGACACTCCCCATAGTTGGCTATCTCCGTTCCCATCGCCTGTTGACTCTGCTGCTCAGTGGATTTGAGACAAGGATCAGACCATGGCTCAAGTCAAAGTCTTGTGTTCATAATGCCCAGTATGCTAGCGGACACTATAGGACGCCTTGTGTGATAAGGTCTGTTCACGGCCGCTGTCCCTGCTGGTCAACCTGCTGTTAAACTTCACAAACTGCGGTGGTGACGGGGATGTTAAAGAACACACTTTGTTTCTCTCAGCAGTGGTTATATGATGGGGCCTGTGGTTGCACAGCTAGCAGAGAAGAGTGGAGCTGTGGATGTGTTTGTGTGTTGTTTGCTTTTGATCAAAGCTGATGTGAGCAGGGATGATGGATCTAATCTGCCCAGCAGGACACAACGCAACATCTTGACCCTTTGCACACTGGCTTTGCTATATATAGACATAATGTCCCTGTTGATTTGTCCATCAACAGGACATAGACAAAATAAAATGAAGGCATGTACAGTTCAATACAGGATGCCTACAAAGTAGTCACAAAATTAGCATGAAGCTGAATGTGTGATTGTGCATGTAAAAAATTTTTTGCCTGTGCAGGAGTGACAGGAGTCGCCCTCATCTGCTGTTTGCCCACCGAAGATTACTCACACTGATAGATGTGTGTTTGTGTGTGAGCATCTGTGCCTCTGTGTGCTGTTTACTGTAGGGATGAGGAGTCTCCATAATCCAGAGCGCTGCTGTGGCAACACGGATACAGAGGTAGAGTGACGTTAATCTCACGGGAAATAAGAAGAGGTGAACTGAAAAGGTCACTGACAAGGAGGGCGTCGGGGTGAAAGATACAAGACAGAGAATCATCCAAAGTCAAAAAAGATTTTCTAGGAATCTTCTCTTGGAGGCCATCCAAGGATTTACTTAGAATTGGCAACAACGCAGCAAGTGCTTCCTGTTTATACTTGTTAACAATGTAACAATGCCGTTTTGGTTTTTTTTTGTCCATTTTACAAAATAAAAAAAAAGTGAATGTAAAGCAACAGAATAACCAAACTGCAAAATACTCTCAGCTCCTGAATGTTATAAAAAGATGTGCTCCTGGATGTGAAATGAGAAAACTGTGGACCCCAAGAGCATATTTTTATATTTTTGTTTTGTGTGTGTCAGTGTCTGTGTGTGTGCAGCTAACAAAATATCTCCCAGTGGATAAGTTTCACATGCCCTGACATAAACTTTTGTCAAACAAGATTTGTCTCGTACTTGTTAAACTAATTGGCCTTCATCCTAAACTCGGAACAAATCATGTCATGCATTCCATTATAAATCTACCCCAGTGGAGGCTCCTGTCAATAGCAGGGGAGAAAAAGAGGAGTGTGTGTGTGGAGAAAAACGCGGTGGTGTGGTAGCGGGGGCACAGAGCAGAAACACATCATAGTTGTTGTTTAATTTGATGATGTCTCCAGCGAGAGCAATGTGGGCGTGCTGCTGGCTCAGATCTATCTACCCCTCTCTGTTTGTGAATGTGTTTTTAACCACTAGATCATTGTAGCAATACACTGGTGGCAGCGCTCCGGCATTACCCTGCCTGCAGCATCGATCCTCACAGCTTCATTTACAACAGTATGGATTTCTGCATCAGAGGGGAGGAGTGAGAGACAAAGGGAGACAGTGAGTGAGACAGAGAGCGAGCAAAATGGAATTTTTAGAGGCAATTTCAATGCACGAGTATGGTGAATGTCCTAAAACTAAATAGAAATATATGGACTGCTTTGAAGTCAACATGTGAAGACTTCAAAGGGCAGAGACAGGGTATGTTGTTTCTTAAGCGGTAGAAATTTTTAAGGTGTATTCCAGGCATTCAAAAATATAAATAGAAAAAAGTTGAAAAAACTAGAATGAGAGCAGCAGAGATCATAACATCCCAACCTTTAGTGCCTAAATTAACATTTCAAATCTCTGGAACACAACTCTTCACCTCACTTCACTTTAATGACCATGTGACCAGAGTCGGTAGAATTTGTTCTCTATACAGCACGTAAAAAACATTCAGCGGCCTACACAGTAGTCAGGTTTCAGTCCCAATGGAATGCAAATTCTTAAAGCAATAGTGCACCCAAAAATTAAAATTCAGCCATTGTCTACTCACTAGGTGAAGTTTTAGAGTCCTCACATCCCTTGCGGAGATCCCAGGGGAGAGGGGGTAGCAACACAACTCCACCTAATGGAGGCTGACGGCGCCACAGATTCAAACGTCCAAAAACACATAATTGAAACCACAAAATATCTCCATACTGCTCATCCGTCCATAGTGATCCAAGTGTGCTGAAGCCCCGACATAAAAAGTTGTTTGGAAAAACATCATTTAAACTCTTTTTTTAGCCTCATTGTAGCCTGTAGCTCTGACTGCCTCTCTGTACACTGCACTCACGTGTGTGCGGTTGTGTGAGACCGTGAGACATGGGCACCGCCTTCATGTGTGTTTACGTGCTTTCGCTGGTCTCGCGTGCAAGCGTGCACATGTGAGCTCGGTGTACACAGAAGCAGTCAGAGCTACAGGCTACAGTGAGGCTAAAAACAGAGTTCAAATGACGTTTTTCCAAACAATTTTTTATGTCAGGGCTTCAGGACACTTGGATCACTACGGACGAGCAGTATGGAGATATTTTGTGGTTTCAATTATGTGGTTTTTTTGGACATTTTAATCTGGGGCGCTGTCAGCCTCCATTAGGTGGCATTGTGCTGCTACCCCCTCTCCCCTGGGATCTCCGCAAGGAATGTGAGGACTCTAAAACTTCACCTGAGCCTCCCTCATATGGGTGAGTAGATAATGGCTGAATTTTCATTTTTGGTTGCACTATCCCTTTAAGACAAATTTTCAGGTTTGTAAGAAACAGACAGTGCTGATAAATATCAGTATTACGTAGGAATGTCCCGATCCGATATTCGGATCGGTATCAGCTGCCGATACTAGCAAAAAAATCAGATCGGACTGCATGGAAAAATGCAGCTCCAAGAAACCGATCCAGGTTTTCCGGCCAGCCCAGCGCTCCGCGATTCAAGCAGTCCATTCCAGTGATCCGCTCCAGCACTTACTATTAATCCACCAGGCCAGCATGCAGACACACAGGAAACAGCAGCACCAGGCTGGCACTGACACTACAAAAATAACTGAAAAGGAAAGGCTGCATTGCTTGTTAAATGCCAACAATGTCTTGTGGTGTTAATCTATTTTTTATTTATTAGGGGGCCAAAGCACAAGTGTGTGGAGTCTTGCTGCTGTTTTAATTTCAATGTCAGACATTTTAAAGATTTCTTGTGTTGATTTATTTTCTATTTATTAAGGGGCCAAAGCAGCCAAAGCAAACCAGCTATATTTTTTATTTAATGTTAATGTTAAAGTTTAAAGTTTGTTTATTTAACCCTGTTAACAATAAACAGGTCAGTTTCTCATACCAACTGTTGTGGATCAGTCTAACTAACCTGATTAAGTAGTTGTTCTTGTTAGAGTAATATTGCTTGATCAAACCTTTTCTAACATGACTGACAACAAAATAAGTGAATATGTATAATATGCGCTTGGATCGGACTGGTATTGATATCGGCCAAAACTCAAGGCTGTAATATCGGTATCGGATCGGAAGTGAAAAAGCTGGATCGGGACATCCCTAGTATTAGGTGTTGAGCGTTTGTGGTTTATTTACAGAGCACCAGTCAACCTTGAAATGGTGGTTATGTTTGTGTATGCATTAAAAGAATACTTCATTCCCCAGAGGACTGTTTCTATGTCTATTACTCATCCTGTGTGACATTGAACTCAGCAAGAAAACTTTCATCTTCTCACATGCCTCCATGGTGAATGACACAACAGAGAAAACTCTTGATAAAGTTCTCAAACAACTCGCGCTGTGTAATCCAAGACTCATTTATCTAGCTGGATGCTCATTACTTCCTAAACATATGCATTTTCTCTTAAATGTTAATATTCATAACCCTTTCACAAAAGTGGAATGCAGGGATTCACATTTGCTTGGGAAGTGCGGAGCAGGGGCTCCTCATCACTCCATAGAGATTTGAAGTTTTTCCACTGCTGCTATTTTTGTGTCCTCAGTGGAGCAGAAGCTCAAACACTGAAGGGGTCATCCTTATGTTCCCAGGCTCCTACGTTTCTTGATATCCTCCTGAGAACCTGTGTCCTCATATGAGAACATCATGTCTTGGGTTTACTTGCCCCTTAGACTTAATTCTACTTAACTTAGACCTGCTGTCCTCTTTCATGGACACTTTTTTTGTGCCATCTAGTGGTAGTAAGAGCACAATACACTGATATGTGTAAAACAAGATGGCAGCCATCTCTGCCAAGTCAGTCTGCAGCCGATCCCGACACAAAAGTGGACAAGGTGCAAAACCTGAACACATTTTATGGTTGAAACTTGTTTATTTATAATTAATAATGTTTGTTCTTTGATATGGCAACAAATTTGACCAATTTTAGCGACAGTAACAAGCTAAGACGCTGTTAATTAGGAAATGCTCATTTGAAGACATTCGGAATTTATTACCGTCTTATTTAACGACATTTAGACTTAATTATTGTTGACAATGTTGACAATGTGTTAAGTTTTTTATGTATACTTATTAGTCTGATCCTTAATAGCTAGGAAAAGTTAAAAATGCATACCAAACAAAAATTCAGGTCTCAGGAGGAAATACACTAACACTGAAAGTGACTGGAAGCTTCATAATTAAAACTGCAAAACAACGAAGTGACGGGTGTTTCAGATGCAGTTTGACTGGTAAAAGTCTGTTAAGCCACTCAATGTTTTAAGTCCAAAAAATCTGTCTGTCCCACAAATTTTAGTGTGTAGATATAACATGAGTAGGCTATAAGCTGCATGTGGGTGATTTGGACATTGTGACACAGGGAAACACATAATTGAACAATTGAACCCTTTGAATGGTCTCCTTAATGAGTCATATTAAGAGGGTATTGAGCTGGGGAACAGGATTCTGGGAACATAGACACACTCCCTGTTAAAGTCCCATGCTTCATGTTTGTCATGATTTATTCACTAAGTCTGTTTCCATTGCAGTTTTAACATTTTGCTTTCATCGATACACTAACTGCTCGTCTTTTTTGATGCCTAGTGTCCCTTTTAGGCTGCCCTATTCAATATTTTTAATACTACGAATGGATCACGACTTTTTGTAGATAAAAAGGTATTTCATGGTGACAAAACCTGCAGTTCCCCATAGCGTGTTTTAGCATCTTTTTACCTTTTTTATTTTTTTGTTTCATAGCTCACAACATTACTGTTTTGGGTTACTCTCACCTCACCACGCAGACTTGTTTCAAGCAGCAGCTGGCAGCTGTTTTCAGTGAAAAAGCTTGGATAAACTGACCCTATGCTACATGCACAGCACCAAACAGCAGACAAAGTTAGGAACTAGCTGCCGGTGAACAAAGTGGAGCTTTAGGCTGCTAAATAGCTGCATATTTTCCTCAGTAGTTGGTGGAGACCAATACAAAGCCAAGAGGAGAATGAGTGTTGGACGTACATTTAACAGGTGGCTAAAAACAGGACTATAAATGGATTCTGATGGTGCTCCATGTCTGCTGGATGTGGAAATAAGCAACAGTCTGGTAGCACATTGGCCATATCCAGTGTTGTATTTACAGCTCGCTCTGCTGCTCCCAATAGGTTGGCTAAAAAAAAAAAAAAATCAGACGTGATCTGAATCCCACAAATACAACCTGTCGAAACAATCTTAAGATTAGGCAACACTGCTGCATGACACATATTACTCATTCATGAAGGATATTGCTTAGGTAATGACATCACATCAATAATTGATAGGCATTTACAAATGCAGAAAGCGTATATTGATGTAATTTGAGTCCTGGCATATGAAGTGGGTCTAGTTAATGTACCCAGGGGGATTTAAAATTCATTAATTCTCTGTAGCTCCAATGGTTTAGGCTTAGTATTGAGGATGTGCCAGGAGAGAGAGAGGGAGAGAGAAGCAGTAAGAAGGGATGGAGGGAGGGAGAGGACAGTGAGTGTGAAGTCAAAGGTCAATCCACTGAGGTATAATATAACATGCACAAATGAATGAGCTCACTTCCTCTCTCTCGTTCGCTCTCCCTCTCTGGTTTTCAGGAGCTCGGAGGGATTTCTTTAATCAGGGGGATCAGAGGGACTTATGAATGTCCACTACTTTACACAGCCACGTACAGTGTGTGTGCAGAAGTGATTGGTCTTTGGCTCGGCTCGTATGGAGTTATGTGTGTAATTTCACCCAATTAAATGACACATTGTCTGCTACAGATTAAGATTAATTTAAGGCACCCGCAGCCATATTAGATGCATATTAGATGGCCCAAAGTATGTAGACGTCCTAGTCCATACACTTTTGTGTATTTGTGTCTGAAGCTTGGGCTAAGCCTCTTAGTTTTAATTAAAGGAACTCGTAATGCTACTGCACACAGTGATGTTTTAGACAATAGTGTGCTCTCAGCTTTGTGGTCACAGTTTTATAAAGGCAGGCGGTGTGTCCCCCTGAAATCTGATTGGCCGTCCAAGGTTAAAACAGTATGATTGGTGTCCAGTCAGAGGTGGGATCTGAGTTCGAACCAACTGTGTGATGAGTTCAATTAAATATTTAAACACAGGCATGTAAAAACTGTAAGATACTTTGATGTTAGTAAAAGTAGATATGAGTAGTGGTCCGATGTGTGTGTGTGTGTGTGTAGGTTTGTGTGTGTGTGTGACGCCCTTGTGCACACAGCAAGGTCTATAAAAAACGGGTTTCCCAGTTTGCTGTGGAAGAGCTTTACTGGCCCGCACAGAGCCCTGACCTCAACCCTATCCAGCAGCTTTGGGAGGGATTTTAGGTCTAATCTCCAACATCAGTGGCCACCCGCTCTAACACTCCTGTAGCTGAATGGGAGCAAATAACACCCAGTATCCCTGGGAATTAAATCCATATTGGACCAGTCTGCACCTCACGATTTATGTCTGATGCCAACATTCAGGGACACAGCAGGAAGCAGTGTGTCCCATATGCAGCAAGATGGAAAGAAGGAATGTGTGGAAGTCTGCATGATGGATGGGCATGTAGCAACCCAGTCACCAGAATACATGTTGTCATTGTACGCCAACCATGCTGTGGTTAATATGTGAATATGTTTTGGTATAAAAACAAATTGGTTATGGTTAGGAAAGTATTATATTTTGACTTAAAATACCTAGCTTTGGTGGCATAATCAAAGCCACGTTTTTATGAAGCCCCGACCTCACCTGAGTGCTGTGGGGGTACATGCCCATAAACTTACCGAAGAACAAGATAAGAAAGTAAGAAAGAATTAAATAAAGAGCAAGGGCGGAGTCTCTGCAGAAAAATACACAGCTACACACTTCTAGTGGGTCATAAGTGATGACTGAGAGGGGTTAGTTTGGCAAATATGCTTATTTAATTTCTTACCAAGAGCACATCACTTAGGGCGTAATGTTTGAGTGTCCACATACTTTTGGCCATACAGTCTACTTAATCTCTGGATTTACAGACTAATTATATCTAAATGGTTTTCAATTCAAAACTATGGTCAAAGTTCCTTTTTCTTTTTTTTTTTGCTTTAGCAGTGAAGAGCTCCTGTACTGGATATCGCAACAGGTACTTAGGTGATGTAATCAGGTCAAGGCCTCGATGTTCAATATCCATTTTTGGAAGAATGGTCCTTGTTGGAAAAGAGTGTAAGGATAGAGATATCCCTAGAGCTCTTATCAGTTCCACTTCTAGCAGATACACGCTGACACACTGGGAAGCACACACACACACACACACACACACACACACATTCATAAATACAGAGAGACAGAAACAATTCTGCATGAATACACACACACACACACACACACACACTCACAGGTTTGTGTTCACCATGATGCAACTTGCAGGTGCAAAAGTGAAAGAAAAGACGTAAGTGTAGAGCTGTCGCCAGATGCCACTTTTTCAAATCCACTTTCCTAAAGTCAGTGAAAGCTTTATTTACAGACTTTCACTGTGCAGCTGTAACAGTGGTTATTTTGCCATTGCTTCCTCTCCCCCTAAAAGCACAAATTTGCTGTGAATGTTATGGAATGTGACGCAGAGAACAGCACTTTGTTTAAAACTTTCTGTCTCTCCTATTGCCCCTTAGTTTGTTTGGCCGATAAAGTAGGGCTGCATTTGGCCGTAGCAACACAGCATCCTTTTGTGGACACCTACAGGATTGGTCATGATTATTCCACACTGTACCGTCGCTCAGAAAACCCTGGTATGAACACAGAGAGGGAGAGAAGAGGGAGAGAGGAGAACAGAGAAATTCCGGACCACACGCTGCTGTGAAACTGCAGAGCAGCCAGAGAAGGGGAGAAAATAGAAACCCTATTTGATATTTAATTGGAATTGATCCTGTGGAGCAGCTGAAAATTTTAACACTGGGCAGATCCATACATTTCAGGCACCTGTGTGTGCGTGCGTGTGCTCGGTGTCTGAGATACACACGAAATACCACACAAAAAAAAAAAAAAAAAAAAGAGAGCAAAAGCCCCGTGAGTCACACATCAGAGGAAGAGAGGCGAGCGGAGTAAAGGAGGGACACGAGGACGAGGGGGGAAGAAAAGGATGAATGAGAGAAAGAGGAAGAGGGAACACGAGCAACTAAGAGCAGAGAGCAGAGAGCAGTAGGTGGAAAAACAACAGACAAGTTTTAATATTTCTTCAGAGATTATTTATTTATCTACCTTATGGCAACAACAACCATCTGGGAAAAACAAACCAGAAAGATCCTCAATAATGGAGGCACAGGAGCAGGGGAGATGTTTAGTTTGAGCTCATAGATGTTGCGTTTAAAAATATATGTGTTGCAAAATCAACCACCTGTTTATCGCACAACGCTGTATTTAGGCTATAATTGGCTTCTCTTGGTTAGTTGTATGAATAACTGTTGCATGTATTCTGTATTTTACCATATGAAAGACTTTTTCTGACTTAATGCATCTGTTGACTATAACTTATAAATGATTTTAATTAATAAATCATATCTGGCTGTAACTGTGGTGTGTATAAATATGTCAGCGAACTGTAAGTGTGTGTGTGTGTGTGCGCGCATGCAGCATTGTAAGAGAAACACCAGCCGTTCTGTAGCCACTAGTTTCTCTAAAAACAACAGTAATGAGCCCAGATAAAAGAAACACATGAAAGGAGGAGGGATACATTACTGTGTGTAAGGAAAGAGGACCATGCACGACGTCCCGTTCCTTCCCACCTCCATCTTTGTCTACGGACTCGCATGTGGGCATATATATGCACCTGTGCACAAACACTTTCGCACACATGCCTACACAAACACAGAGGCACGCAAACAAAACACAGAAAGCCAATGCCTAAAGACAAAAGCTGCGCTGCGGAACAAAAGACGACCAAAAAAGCCATCAAGACACCCGCAGCAGGCACCCATTGTGATTAATGAAAACAAATATTGGGAGAGAGTGGGGAACAGGCGCAGAGAAACAGCACAAACAATGGAGCAGACAGCATAATGCATTCAGGGTTCGCTGACGGCCCTCTAGTGCAGAATGAGAATAATAGGAGGAGAGAGAAAGTGGGATAGAGGGACAAGAGGGAGAAGGAGGGGAGGAAGAGGAAACAAGGGCACTAATGCGAAATCCATTCTCCCGAAAAAACATCAACGCACACACACACACACACACACACACACACGCACGCAAGCACGGCCTCACACCAGCCAGCTTTCAAACCCATGGTGCTGTCAGTACGTCTGTGCTTACACCTGCTACACCAAGCAGTGCAACTGTCTTTCCTGCCAACCTGAAAGAGAGTGTGTGCAGCTTACACACATAGCTACACATCCCCAGCTATATCTGAATGCGTTTGAAAGCTTAAGTGGGTTAAATGTTGCTGTGACATGTTTGTGAGTGTTGGGTTCTCAATGTCACGGCATATTGGGAAGTGAAACCTGTCATTGCAGAGTAATGACAGCTATAGGCTACATCAAATTGCATATGAGCACCCAGGTCGACAGACAGCCTGTGATTTTTTGCTCTTTTTATAATGGGTCAGGTCGGGGTTTATCAGTCCTTTAGAAAATGTTTGCAAATAGAAATTACTCATTTGACAAAACGATCTCAGCTCAGTTATCACCTGCTTGCTTGGTTAAGGGCTTTCAACCACATCACATCAGGCATGTGCGGGGGGAAGGCTAAGGATGCTCAAGCACCTGCCTCTTTGTCTCTTGATGTCTTAACCCATTTATTCCCACCGGTCACAGTAGTGACCGCAGAAAGAGTTTTCAGTTATGAGGCTATACAAATGTTTCGGAATGATGTGTCAGTGCATCTCCAGCAAATATTGACATAATAAAGGGTCTCAATGAAATATGTGCAGTGTCACATGTTAAGTGTGTATTGTCACATGACCAGAGCTGTTAACTTCCTGGTTGCACCGTGAGACAAGCACTGGCGTGTTTAGGGAGTGGCCTTGGGTGGCACGTGCCACCCCTGAAATCTGACTGGCCACCCCAGGTGCCACCCCAATATCTTAAAATATGATTGGCTATATGTCCAGTCAGAGGTGGGCCATGACGCTGAATGTAAACTGCACTCTTGTTTGGAGTTGCAGTTCCATCTTAAACCTGAGAGGCAGTAATGCCTTCAGCTTCAGTTGTACACATGGGTATGTAAAATCCTGATAGTTCCAGATTTTTCTCATGTTTGAACTTATTAGTTAAATGTAAGGATGAACTTATTTGCCCTAATATCAGTGATATTGTGGAAATTTAGAAACTTGTTTATTTTGTGTGTTAAGATGCAATAGTCTTAAATTCATTTAGGTTATCTGGATTGGCTAACATACCATTTAGTTTACTTAGGAAATCGTTGATTTTATTATCATTCTAATCACAGCTTGTGTTATTATAGAGTCACATGTGGATGTTGACTATGAGAGGCCCTCAACATCAAATACACATCAGGGTATGTATGCATTTACCTTTCTGAAGACGTTATCTGCATTGATTTGGATTGGGATATTTCACTTATACTATAGTGGCATATACTATCATTAAGAGTATAGCCCGATTTTTAATAATACTGGTGTGAAAAGCCTAAATGTGGCAATTTGACATATAAATAAACTGAAGCAATCCCTGTATTGGTTCAGGTGTGTCCAGTGCCAACAATGAAGAGGGGACTGCAGGCCACGCACAGGGGGATAGTGGTGTGGCAGCCCATGTTACCCCACCCGGACCAACTAGTATGTCTTAACTATTCATTTTTCATATGAAGTACATTGTTCTTAATATTTAAGGCAAATTTTATTAGCATTGTAATGACAGCCTATGTGTTATTGTAGATTCCGATGAGGATTCCTGTGATGAAGGCCCCTTATCATCGCGTACACATCAGGGTATGTATGCTTGACCTTTTTTTAAACATTGCAGTATCTGCTTGTATTTGGGTCAGGATATTTCACTTAAACCTATTTAATAATACTTGTGTTTAAAAGCTAAATGTGACCAATTGACATATAAATAAACTGATACAAATGCTGTATTATTTCAGATGTGTCCAGTGCCGACAATGAGGAGGGGACGGCAGGCCACACACAGGGCGGTAATGGTGTGGCAGCCCCTTTTGGCCAGCCCGGACCTAATGGTATGCCCAAACAATTAATTTATGTCAAATTAGTGACTTAAATGACACTTGAATGTTCTGATTCTCATACTTTTGTCACTTGCAGATATTTCACAGTCAAGAATAACAGGACCCACTCAACCCCGCTTGAAGATATATCCAAGAACCATACAATCAAATCAAGTCAGCGCGGTCGTAAAATCTGAGCTTTGCGCGCACAGGGCTTGCGGACGTCCGCTTTGAGTCCGCGCGGACCTCCGCAGAGTCCGTTCCGCGTATGTTCCGCCTGAGTATGTTCGGGCCTTGACAGACACACATCACATGTGTGGAGATACTTCACTTTCCTGACAGACACACATCACATGTGTGGAGATACTTCACTTTCCTCCACTGTGTCAATGTGATGACGTCATCAAATGACTTGTCGACTCGACTTCGACTTTATTGACAGATAAGTCGACCTCAAAAAAATCAAAGTCGTTAATGCCCTACTAGAGAGTTACAAAAATTAAGTGACACAAGATGGGCATGTAGAGCATTGGCTTGCAGGAACATGCTGGACAGATTACCAGCTGTGTTATGTGTTCTTCAAAATATAAGTGCAGAAAATCACAGAGACAGATCAGTTGATGCTAGAGGTCTGCTTGCACAGATTGACCTCACATTCATGCTAGAGGTCTGCTTGCACAGATTGACCTCACATTCATCGGCCTCCTTGCAACCTTCCGAAAACTTTTTGGTGTCACAAAGCTGCTTTCTGACCTGCTACAGTCACCTTCAGTTGATTTAGCTATGGCAGCAAACATGGTGGAGTCACTTCTTGATACTTTTCAAGAGTATAGGACAGAGACATTTAGTGATAAACTGTGGGATGACATTGTAGAGACTGCCAAACAGTGCAACATAGCTGTTGAGACTGGTGAGAAGAAAAGAGCACAAAAAGTCAGTACCAGACTTGGTGGGTCATATGTGACATGTACTATAGGCCTACGCAAGGGTAATGAAGACAAAAATATGTTCAGACAGGGACTACTCTACCCCATCCTTGACTCCTTAGTTGCTGAAATGGAAAGAAGGTTACTCATGAGCTTCACCAGGCTAGAAGAATTTTGTCAAGGAAAGCTGAGAGCGGAGCAACACAGTTGGGAAGCATCCTAGATGTAGCAGTGTTTTTTGAACCATACCAAGAGGTGTTTGTTGAGCTCTTCCGGCTGTGCAAAATAGCTCTAGCCCTCCCAGTCAGCAGTGTTGCATGTGAGTGAAGTTTTTCAGCTCTAAAGCTCATTAAAATGCAATTGCGGACAACCATGCTTGATAGCAGGCTAAGCCATTTAGGTTTGCTGAGTACTGAGTCAAGAAGAGTGAGGACACTCAACATGGATGACTTTATCAAAGTGTTTGGAAGCCAACACAAGAACAGGCGAATTATACTGTTTTAAATAACCCATGGCTGTTTTGCAAGAGGCAGCACTCATCTTAGCAAACAAAGCACATATCAAGACAAAAGTTACATAGTACTGGAGGGAAGCATTATTTATCAAAACAATATGTGGTGATGGCAAATTGCAACTAACTTCCCAAAGCAAGGAAAGACATCAGTTTATAGCTCATATTTGTGATTATTGTGGTACAAAGACAAAATGTGACTTATGCTCAAATGTGCACAGTTAAGAGAGAAAAACTGTCTTTCTTTCCTATTCTGCACAGATATAACTGTACATATCATGTTATAGTGTTGACACAAGATTTGCTGGTTAAGAGGGATGTGACTTTTTTCATTCAAGTAAGTTAGCAGTCTCTCAGATTAACCAACACTGTAGCATATTCAAAGTTTGTTCAAAGAAAGAATATGTCCGCTTACTTGTTGTAAGTACATATGTTTGCACTTTATAGACAATGACTATGTTTTATAATGTGCATTGTTTTATATTGGCTTTTGTCAAATAAATTATTTTTTTTCAAGAATAGAATATTGAAGTTTTCTATCACAATTGTATGTTGCTACTCCTGTATTTTGCGACTAGTAGGTCTAGGTTTTCGTACACTGTTAGTAATTGAAGTAGATATGGGTTTTGCAGACAAAATTGGTAATGGCCAAAACCTGTGTGTGTTTGCGTGTGCACATGCATACATGAGTGCATACATGAGTGCATAATGTGTGTGCGCAGGCGCTCATGCTCACGATTCATGATGCCACCCCACCATAAATTAGTGCCCCACTTGGGCCACCCCTATCAAAAATGTCTGGACACGCCCCTGGAGACAAGGATGGCTGCATCAAAGCTCCCAAACAAAAGGTTAGTAAAGTGTGTTAACAAAAAGACAGGGCAGATTTGTGGTACACATTATCTTTAGGGTGTCTAGCACTGATAAGTGCATTTGCAATTACTGGGGTCACATAAATAGTGAACACGTTGATGGCAACAATAGTGACTGGTGGGATAACACAGAGCCTCGAAATGTACATTATACACATACTTTGTTCTTCTCCTACCTAACCTTCTACTCGTCTTTTTTTAGGTTCACTTTGAGTGACGTTTTGGACATGTGAGATCTAGGTGATGGCCAAGACAATTCATACAATTTTACAGCTGTCCCTCAAAATGAAACAGAAGCTGTTTTCAGTGATTGTGATCGCGATGGGTTCGATATAGGAGGGTAGGAGACAAGCCATTTGCTAGCCAGGCAGTTGAATACATATGCTGAACTAATACAAACAGACATGACAGGAACAACTTTATCAGTGATTTTCACTCTGAAGTCGTCGAATGCCACCACTTTGTCAATAATTTGGGCTCACCTGACTCCACCTGATGCCAATTTTCATTCAGTTCAAATAAACACAAGAAATTTGTGCTCTAGATAAAAGCAGTATGTAACTCATCAGGGCAGCATCCACAGCTGGATGTAACCTTTGGCGTTGTTATGATATGCCACTGGCCAGCCAGGCGGCACCTATCGGGGCAGTATGATACACTACCGGACGGGATCACGTTGAAATGCTGCTGGTAATGATGCCATATAAGGAGCAGGAAGGTCCGTACAGGGTGGGTAGGAGGGGTGCTGGATGAGTCCAACATACTGAGGACTTTTACCTGTGAGTCTAGTGTTTGCTTTCTGCATGCCAAGCCAAGACACACAACGATTACATGGTTAATTTCATTGATTCATTGCTATTGATAATCATGATCTAGTTATAGTATTAGTGTTAAATAGTGTCACCTTCAAATCATGCATCAGTTATGCAGCATAAGTATAATAGTGGTCCTGATTGCGGTCAAGTTAGCTGTTGTTTAAAACCCCCGTGAATCCAGCCAAAGCTTGCATTTTGATCCCTGTCTGTGGTGGTACAGGTCCTTGGAGCAGCCAAAAAGCATTAAGAAAAACCTGCATTTGCACAAAAAATTCTCACATTTGATTCACCAAGTAAAATGACATTATATTGCACTATACATGAAATCAGGTTATAATAAAGTTTGAAGTTATTCTACTGTACAGTTTTATTTATGAATTCGTCTCTAAAAAGGCCCTATCATAAAAACCTCTCCTTCATGAGTTAGCTGAAAGGATGACCTTGACTATGACCATACAAAGGTTTATCTGGTTTTACTGTACAGCTTTTGAGTATAATGGTAAAGTCACCTTAAATTACATTAAAACACATTTAGAATTTCCTTAATTTCCTTAAAGGATTCCTGTTCAAGATGACCCCGACTATGTCCATGTCACGTTTCATGTGAATCAACTGTACAGTTTTTGAGAAATGTGAAAGTCTGCTCAATGCCATTATAACATTCATAATTTACTCATATTTATTCACCATGAAAGGGACAATGACAATATGTGGTTTGTTGTAAGGTTTGATGTTACTTTTTGTTTGAATATGGGTTGCTACTAACAGGTTATGCTGTACATTATGCTGGTGTTTTAGAACATTGTTCCATGTGACCCCTTTTTAACTTTGAGCACCGGCCCTTCTAAAGGTCTCTGCACGGCCCTGAGACTTTCCATTACTGCAAAGGACTTTTATGTTGTCTTAAAAGTTAAGGTTATTTCATTCAAAAGCTACAGAGCAAGTGAATAAGTGGACATTGACTTGAAATAGTTTTAATCATTCCTGCTTCCAAGGTCAAAAATGAAATGAGTTGAAGTTTATCATAATGTTTCTATGATCCATTTTGATTTTCTGTCTGAAAATGCTCTTAAATAACAGAAAAATGATTTTTTTTAAATTAAAATCCTCAAAAGAAGTGTCTAATAGTTCAGCTCCTAGCTATACTGCGGACTTTGCCTGATATCAGACAGAAGTATCAAGTCATTGCACTTCAATCTGACATTGCGACCAGTGGTGTAGTGGAGGGTATACTCAGGTATACGGGGTATACCCACTTCTTTTTCTATCCAGTGACAGTATACCCACCTATCAGCTAAACAGCCATTGTAATAGGAGAGGATGCCCACTTCCTCAGCGGTAACCTACCTATCTACCTAGTAGTACACCCACCTCATCAACTACCACTACACCACTGATTGCGACCACTTTGACTGATTTCCGTAAGGGAGAGGGATTTGATTTTCCCTAGCCAGTCACTAGAGACCAACATATCCCCCTGAATCTAACATCATTTTAAGTCCACACTGATGTGTAGCCGTGCCAACATACCTGTTTTGCCAGGTTTTAGGAATGGAGCAGAACAAAGTAAAACAAGATTAGATGTCAGGCAATATTGAAAGGACATGTCTATTTAGAACAGCCTTGATAGCAGCATCTATCTTGTCTATAGCCCTCACCATTGTTGTTTTTACTCCTCATTAATTCCGGTGCACCGCTTGAGTTCTGCCTGTGGCGCGGATTGGTTGTTTAACCGAAAATCTTTTCATGTCACAATGCCAGACGAATCAGTAAACTCAAACTCGGTGGAGTGGGTGAATTCAAAGGTCTGGACCCTGGCAATTGCTGACTTGCTGCTCCCCTACCAGCCAGAGCATAGCCTCAGATCTTCATGCAGAGCCCTTCTGGCTTTTCCTTAGCCCCTTAAGACTAAAGTGACCGGGCCTCTGCAGTCAGGGACAGTTGTCTTTGGAAAGTCACTGTCTGAAGAACTGAGACTTGCAGAATCAGTGACATCTTACACATCACGTCTTAAAGTGTATCTCTCTCTCTCCAAAAAACAAAAACGAAAAGCCTTTTCTTATTGTCAGCCCAAAGTTTTATTTCTTTCATTCCACTATTTTTTATGTGTGTGTTTTTCCTGTTTTTATCTTATTTTGTTGTTTTTTATTCACTTTACTTTTGTTTACTGGATCTTTGTTTAATGGCGGTGCAGATATGTTTTATTTTTGTTTTTCCCTTGCAAAGCCCTTTGTAGCATTGTTCTGAAAGGCGCCATATAAATAAAGTTTATTATCATTAGTATAATGTCCTGGCTCATTAGAATTTAGGGGGCTGGAAACCAATCTCACTGGCTAATAAAGGTTGATTGTCATGTTCTAACGCTCAGTTTAGGTTTAAATAGATAATCATCTGTAAGCAGTAGAGTTAGAAGGTCAGAGATTTGCATTAATATTAAATTATATCAATTAAAATAGACTGCTGGATGGAATTGCTCCCTGGAAGAATGTGAGAAGTCAGATGATTAAAGAAAACATAAACATAAGGTTGCAACAGAAATATATATATTTATATTTTTCACTTGTAGACATCCTTCAGTGAAACACAAAGCATCACTCTTTGGTTGAACTGCTCATAAATCACATCCACACAAAATCCATACGCTGCGATTAGGGGTCACAGGTAGATATTGTTTCAATTTTAAGGCGTCACGAGCCAAAAGCTTTGGGAAACCACCCATTCTAAGAATTTTCAGCAAATCTCTTATTAAAGACACCGCAGTATGTGCTCTGCAGCTTTGTCAAATAAAAGACAGCGGGGCAACAAACATTTGTGATGACACTAACAAGACAAACTAAGATCCAGAAGACACCTCTGCTCATTAGGCTGCAGCTAATTAGACCACTGCTGTTTAAATCTTCCTCTTGAACCTTATGTTCCTCAAAGGAATGAATGACACCTACTGATCCCCAATGTCATCTCTTAGCCTGAGATGATGTAAAGCTAACTGATGTCAGATCATTTTCACTCTGAAAGTCCACATTTAGCTTCGCTGCTTAAACGTCCCTGCTTGAAGCCGTCTGTTTGATAAGACAAATGCAGAGCTTCCAGTGGCTTGACTACCCACTGGGAATCAGTGCAACTTATTTTCCTTCATCGACAGTCCCTAAACAAACAGAGCCAGCAGGGGAGGGATGAAGGAGCAAATTTATGTTGTGAGACAAAGGGTAGCCGAGGGAGGAGGGATGGAAGCAACAGTTTCTGGCCAAAGTCTTCCTTTGGTGGTCTGTGCTATTCCCATCCGGCTTCATTACAGTCTTATCTCTAAGCGAGCCACACAGCCAGCGAGAACGGGCCAGAGAAGCTCTGCGAGGTTGTGGACATGGCACACCTGCCACCTCAGATAAAATAAACATCAGAATTAGGGCGCAATTTTGGCTCCTGCTTCTCAACGTTTTACAGTCACTTTGCTTTCTCCCATCCGCCTACCTTGTTGATTAATCCTTCTCTTCTGTCTCCTTCTGTTTGTGTCTGTTTAGCTCTGTCTCCTCCATTCCTCCCCGTCTTTTTGTCCCTCCCCCTCGCATTCCCTCCAGTCCTTCCTGACAGGCCTGTGATAATGGGACAGTAAATTAGGACCATCCCGATTCCCACCCATCATCCTCCCAGCGGTTGATGTGATCTCTCACCTATAAGGTCAAAGGCTAATCGTTGTAAAGCGGTCAGTGCCATGGTCGGATAATCAATCACCCAGTGCTGCATATCACAGGCGCCACGAAATGCTGTAAACACTGCTTTGAACCCCCCCGCCCACTCCCACAAACACACCTGCTGTCTTCATGTGCGCTTAAAAAAACACACACACACACCGGCACGTTTTCACTTACTGGCACAGAGATTGAATCATCGCCAGATTTAATGTCATTAACAGGCATTTATTTTGCAACCTGTTTCAAGATCAGCCACAGTCATCACACTGCCAAATATTTGTCATTTCATAGTCAAAAAAAAATGCTCCTTCTGCAAATGCTGCTGGCATAATAGCAAGTGTTTACATGGTTTTCTAGCCTTTCACGTTCTTCCCTTTGCTGGAAAATCTAATCACTCTCACAGGTTTCACTTAATCACATGAAAAACAAAACCTGAACTATTGAGTCTCTTTAATCCACTTTGTGAATACATATTGGAGAACACAGCTTTCAAATTCCAAAAGGGATTAGTTCTAAACGGCAGAGACAGAGAGGCCTTTGAGGGGAGCTAAAATTACAGGTGGAGTGATCCCTTCTAAAATTATCCAACTCTTTTATATTGCGCCTCTGAAGAATTCATGCTCATGTTTAATTCCCAAGCTCTGATAACGAATGTCTCCTCCAAGCACCTGAAGATTAATAGACTTTTACCAGGTGCTCTCTGTCTTTTTATAACACACTCCAGCTATTTAAACGCTCAGCTGTCTGGCTGTCAGCTTACAGCATGAGGTCATTTAGAGGAAGTCTTAACCCATGGATATACTTACAGAGTGGTATGGCAAATACAGTCTGACAAACGAAAGAAAAAGTAAATTCAGAAAACAAACTGAGATGCAAATATGGCTTTGATTTAGTGCGTTTGCAAGTGCTTTCATTTGAATAAGACTAAGTTAGTGGCTCTGTGAGGCTGCACTGAGCAAAGTGCTAACATCGGCATGCTGACATGCTCACAATGACAGCGCTAACATGTTGATGTTTAGAAGGTATAATCTTCATCATGTTTACCTTATTAGTTTGGCGCATTAACACGCTAATATTCACTAATGAGGACTCAACATAAAATACTGCCAAGGCTGCTGGGAATGTTACTATTTTTGCAGGCATGTGGTTATAAGCAAAACTGTTGTGATAGTACTGAATGGAAAGTGAAAGCAATGTGTGTGAATGGGTGAATGTGACTCGTAGTGTTAAAGCGCTTTGAGTGGTCGGAAGACTAGGAAGGTGCTATACAAGTGCAGTCCATTTACCAAACATCACCCTGCTGGTGGTGCTAAAGGAAAATGCAGGGCATCATCAAAATCATTAGGATACATCTTCAGGGAAACATGAATGTCAAAAACACAACACTGCGCCAATCTATTTTATACATGATGACATATTCCCCAGGATTAGGATTAAAATGGCACCACAGGAAAAATAAGGGGATCACCAGTCTCGCCTGGCCAGACCTATTTCAAGAGTGCTGTGTCAGCGCTAGAGAAGGTCTAGAATCACTGATTATCTTCTTTCTGTGTGTGTGTGTGTGTGTGTGTGTGTGTGTGTGGGTGTGTGTGGGGGGGATAACTTGCTCTGGTAGAACATTTGCACGAAAGAAAATCCTACAAAACCATTAAGTCAGACGTCAAAATGATAAAAAACACAAACATAATTTGATAATGAGTGCCCTGGAGGTGAAACGTGACTTTACTTGAGCTCTGGAAGATCTCACTGTACTCGTTAAAACCACAGACGTATTGAGGGCTGTAGCAGAACAGTATGACGACAATACAGCAGACAATATCACATAGGCTCATATGAAGTAAAAATGGATGCTGCTATCAGAGTTGATAGATTTGGCAAATCAGCTCTGACTGGCCCACGTCACACAATGGATTAACATCAGGCATGAGAGTCCTGCCAGACCGAGTCTGAACGTTTCTGAGGTTAGGGTTAAAAAGTTGTTGTATTCATTGTTTATCTTTACAACAAATTACTGAAAGATCAAAGGCGGTATGTCTTAGAGCATGATCCAAATCTTTGTCTAAACTTGCCATTTTCAGTGTGTAATTTGTTATCTCGGAGGTTGTTGTTTCCGTGAGTGAAGGGGCTTTGGAAAGGGTAACATGCAGAAAGTGGAAGGAAAGGACAATGCCCGCCTTAATCAGTCACCCTATGGTAAACTTATAGCCACAGTCGACATCAGAGTCAGAGTAGGGAAACACTGAAGTCACTGGGATTCATCCTCTGGGGATCATGAATGTCTGCACAAAATTCCATGGCAATCTATCTCATAGTTGTTGATATATTTCACTAAAAAATAAAAATGTCAACTTTATGGTGGAAAACTCAGAGGAACATTGAAGTCTGTAAAATTCATCTTCAGGGATTATAAACTTCTGTAACAAAATCCATGGCAATCCATCACATAATTTCAGTCTGGACCCTTAAAAAGACAGTAAATCGATTGCAAAGATGTTGCTAAATGTTTTGATTTAAATAAAATATTTTTTCAAAAGAGCCCAAGAGTTCAAACTCTGCAACACCGCAACTAAGTACACAAATTCAGCCCAACTACACATCATAAAACCAAACACTCTGCTGTTGCCCACGCGCCTCCTTGCACCAACACAAGCCGAACTTTGAGTGATGAAAAAGCATATTCAGATTTCACACTCCAATAACAACAAGTAATCAAAGCCAGTGGTGGAGCCGCGCTGACAGAGGCAGCAGACCGAGGCGGAGTGACGCTGCCGCAGCCCTCAGTCACACTCTAAACACCTGTCTTCAAATGGACACATCAATCCCTATTTCACAGCCCGCCTGGCCTCCTACACTGACACACATAGACACACACACACACACATACACACATGTGCTATGCAATATACTGTATATGCACACACAGAAACTACGCAGACATTTCCACATATCTGTCCTAGCAGATGTTTAAAAAATGACAGTGGGAAAAGAGTTTTGGACAAAGTATCTATCTACAAAGCTAGAACAGGAAATACCAAAAGGATAGGGGTGAAATAAGATGGAAAGCGGGAGAGAAGAAATCAATCCGTTGCAATGCAGCATACGGTAATCTCACTCTTCTGCAGGACGGACTGATTCACAGCCCTGGAGTGGCGAGGGATCGGTGCGGCATGTGAGAAAATGGTTCTGGACCGAAAAGAGGGTAGTGAGAAGCACTTAGCACCTGGTCTGGGATAATACCCATTCTCTCTCTCTCTTTCTCTCTCTCCCTCACTCACTCACACACACACAAACACACACACACACACACACACACACAAGCACTTTGCCTAATAGAGTAGCAGCAGTAGTCAGCGTTTCCCATGGCAGGCTGTAATCGCATGGCTGGACTCAGTGATGGATTTTGGGTTAGAGGCAGCATCAGCACCACTGCAATAAACACACGCACACACACCATTCACATATGCATACACTTAGGTGTTTGCACAAAAGGTTCTGTGTACAAAAGGATTAACGCTGATATGTGAAAGTTAAATGGAAGAGGCATATGAGGGATAATGGTTGTGTTGAGGGTGTTTTTTCTCCTCCATACAATACAGGCACATTTCTTTTCTAAACTCTCAGAAACATGCATTTACTTTGTTTTTCTTTGCGTGTGTGTAGATATAGAACCCTCAACAACGCAAGGAGGCATGTAATCTTCCTTTATTTTCACATATTTGAGGAAAAAAAATGCCCATGCATTATTTATAATCCTGTGATTTCTTTGAAAAGCACTCCTTCATTAAACCTCATCAACAAGTAGCCCCGATTTGTGCCGCTCATGTTTTACCATTAAATTTTATACACAGAGCTGAACTTTGGTTCCACCAAAAAAGATAAATAGCTAGTGATCTTTGAAAAACCCAGAAGCTCATTTAAGCACTTACTGCTGCTACAAAGGTAGTTCAAGAATCCTCAAAGACTCTTTTAACCATCTGGGTGAAAAAAGAAAATCCCTCTGCTACCTAAAGAAAAATGCAAACACTGATGGCGGTGCTACTGCTCAATCCAAACAGGATTCTAGCTGGGAATAACATGCCCATGCAAAATGTTTACCATATGAAACAAAATGTAAAAGCTTTATCGCCATTTATATTTAGAGTTGAGCAGTAATGCATGAAGACAACACGGTTATTTATTATCATTTTTTAAAAACCAGGATCCTTAAGTGTACCACCCACCATGGGCTTTTCCTTTATTTCAGCTTTTAGCACACCCACTGAGTGCACATTTCAGTACCATGGATACTATATTGTATAAATGCAGCATTTTCATTTCCTGGTACTCTACAAATGAAAGAGTTAACCCCCTAGAGTTCTTTAGAAAAGACTGACTTTCTCTGCAGCATGACAGCTACTGTAACCGTTAGCATACTGACAGGTTCTGTTATAGCCTATGACGCCTGCCTGCGACTCATAGGCCAGCAACTGCCTTGACAATGACACATTGATTGATTGGCACACATACAGAAAAATCAGCGTTGGATTCAGATTCTTGTTCATGCTTTTATAATAGGTTAGGTAATAATGAGATGGACATGAGGGGGCTGGAGCCTATCCCAGCTGACATTGGGTGAGAGGCAGGGTACACCCTGTACAGGTCACCAGACTATCACAGGGCTGACACATAGAGACAGACAACCATTCACACTCACATTCACACCTTCGGACAATGTAGCCAGTTAACCTGCATGTCTTTTGACTGTGGGAGGAAGCCGGAGTACCCGGAGAAAACCCACGCTGACCGAGGAGAACATGCAAACTCTGCACAGAAGGGCACCCTCCTGGGATCGAACTAGGAACCCTCTTGCTGTGAGGCGACAGTGCCAAACACTGCATCACCGCCCACTGAAAACATATAATTTTATAATCATTTCTTTGTAAAGTACATGCCATTTTAGTGTTTTATAGATATTTTTCAGGACTCGGAACACCCAGCTTGAAACTGGGACAAACCTGGGGATCAAACCAGTGATCAACTTATTTGCTGTCTTCCCAGGCATCTAATGGAAGGATGATATAATTGGCATTTCATTTTAAATATTCTATCTTCTTGCTGCTAATAGCCACTGCTAGTTTTGCCTATATGCAGGTAGTTAGCCTTCAGTTGACCACAGACCTTCTCTGGAGCGCTGCATGCCATCAGTCAACCGGACCGAGCTAACGTAAAGCTACCGACGTTCTAACCCAGTGGTTTACCAACTTTTTCCCTTAAGCAACCCCCTTTTTATCACTGAGTAAACTGACAACCCCTGATTAAGTGAAATATTTCCTGTGTATCTCATAATATATTCAATGCATAACAATAACAGTACAGAACGACGTGTAGACTGTAGAATTAACCCAAATAGTGAGCACAATAACTGCAGGAAGTTTGGGGTAAAATGAGCGATTTGGATGAATTTAAAGCATTATTTCCTGTGAATATCAGACCAGAGATGAGTTGCCTGGTATTTTTAGGAGATTTTTACAAGATTTGCTGTATATATTGTATACATATATATATATATATATATGTGTATATATGTATGTACATATTTCTAATCATCCAAACTTCTCTTGAAAAATTCAGTGTTTCAGTCTCCCTGATTGTTGTTCTTTTAGTCTCTCTGGTGTTTTAACTGCGTACTTTTCTAATGCAGGACAAGGTTGTTTAGCAGAACGAAGGCTCTGTGAATAAAGCTTGTGTTCTGGTCTTCAGGTTTTGCCCCCTATCATGTGAGGTTTTTTTAAGTTTATAATTTGAATTTGAATAATCTAACCTTAAAAAATAACAAATTCATTTAGTTATCACAGGTCACAGTTTGCCAGAGGGCTTTACAACATACGTCATCCCTCTGTCCTTGGACCCTCACAGCCGATAAGGAAGACTCCCCCCACAAAAACACTTTAACGGGGAAGAGCAACTGGGAGGGATCCCTCTTTCAGGATGGACAGACATGCAAGAGATGTCATGTGTACAGACCATATCATAATAGATGTACAGTGATCCATATGACAAAAAGAAGCCTCCCCCCATCTAGCTCTGATGAGCCCTAGTGCGGGTTTGGAACCCCAGGTTGGGAACCAGTGTTGTAACTGTATGCTGGCTGCTTGTTAGGTAACACTGACTTGCATGTTGTCCCTAAACATGTTAAAAACAGAAGATTAGGTGTTTAGTAACTGAGTAACTCATTACACTTTTCAGGTAACTCGCCCAACACTGGGTTGTTACTTTATATTATATTATTTTCATCCAAAAAAACTCTTTCATATGTATTGCTATGTGTAGAGATTGTCATTACTAAATACAGTCAGATATCATTTTTAGCATCTACTGAATATTTTCTTTTTATCCAGATGGTGTGACGAGTCTTCAAGGACTCTGCAAATGTCTTCAGAACGGTGATGAGTGCCGTTTAACAACCTTCTTGATTTGCCAAAGATTATATGTAATTTATTTTTTGGGGGCTAAAAAAATCTTGTGTTTAGCTCTGTGACTGGAATGTAATGTGAATACACGAGAGGCACAAACTGCGGCTAATCAACAAGTTAGTGTTTACCAGTTGATAAGAGCACGTAACGGCTGATTTCGAGGTGAAGACACACAGAGCTGTGATTAGGATTGTAGATTTACGCCGCCTGGTTTCAGGTGCAGTGAAGGGTGAGATAAAGCATGTTTGCTGAAAGAGATCTATGGCCTGAGAAGACTTACGGACAGCTAAATTATTCACAAGCCAGCACACAGGAATCTTCAGCTCTCAAAACACATGTAGACCTTGAGTAAACGTAACTATGTGTGCAAGCTGTACACAAACTGGCGGACACTTACAGAAAGGTGTGCCTGCACGGACACACGTATACATTCAGTACTGCTATAAATAAATAAGACCTGGCAGCAACTGTGAGCAGATAAATAATTTTCAGGGATCCATCAGAATTCTTCCAACTGTCTTTCTCAACTTGAGTATTGCATTGGTGTATAAATACCGGGTGAGGGTGATGATGTGAAAACTGGTTGCAATAAAAAAAAAAAAAAAAAAAAAAAAAAAGGTCATAAAAACGACAAACGGAACAGTCATCTCCATCTTATTCAGCCTCACTTCCATTAGTGTGACAATTTCATTAAACAAACATAATGTACAAAATCATTTCCTCGACTTGGCTGGCTCCGAGAAATTAACAGCAACATGGAAGTCATGCATAATGAATGTGAACATTTGCCATCTACAAGTCTCCCACAGTCAAACATTAATTCAACCTCGCGCAGGGTGTGGAAAGGGAGGAGGAGGAGGACAAATGGAGCGGAGGGAAGAGGAAGGACTTTGGTGAGTGAAAGTGAAACCTTTAGAGGTGGTCTGACTGAGAGATACACTGCTGCGTTTAAGTTCTCCCAGTCTGGATTGATTGCTTTGGAGTGTGGGTAAAAATGTGAGCGATAAGAGGGTATAAATTGGCTTACAAATCTTATATCAAAATGATTTAGTTTATGTTTACTGAAATGAAAAAAGGCCATTATGCTGGTCCTTAAAAATTATACTGCGGACAGTGATGGGGATGATAACTTTTCTCATTTGGAAGACAGGAGAAAACAGTTTGCTGTCAAAGCCATTAGAATGTGTAATGCTCGGCCCAAAGTGCGTCAGCAAGACAAATATAGCAGTTCGTTCGGCATAAAAAAGGACAAATATCAAATAATTAAATTCAACTTGACAGGGAGTTAAAAGTACACGTCAAGTCGGATGAAGTCAACTTGCTGCTCTTTTCCCATTGATCAAAAACAGGAGAGTTTGACATGACTCTCATGACCGTGCCAGGAACACTTGGCATCATCTAATTCTCTTTGCATAAATCTTACAATCATTTATCTAGACACAACACAACAAAATGCTAATGGTAACATTTTAGGGAGGGGAGCTGAAAAAAAAAACAGAACGCTCATCCTTCACGAGGGGTGATTTATTACCCAGTACAGCAGGGTCATACATTAATTTCACTCTTTATATAAAAGGCCTGTTATTTCTGCATGCATAAATAAAACACTGGGACAGACATGCACACATAAACACATGCGCAGGGGGAACGCGCGCGCACAGCCGTGCACGTTTTGCAGCCTTCACACTCAGCTTGGGAAAATGTCACAGTGTCGAGAGGATGTTTATCTGGCGGGGACAGATTTGATGGCTTGACGGGGGCCCACTGCAGCTCCGTTGCCTTTTCCATGATGCAATGTACGCGTGTGTATCCGTGTGTGTATTTTTTATTTTTTTTTGATTGTGATGTGTGTTGTCTTTGACTGATGCGGGACTATGGGAGATGCCAGCGTGCCGTGCGGCGCTCAACCAGACACACATCGGATCTGACACTGCTGAGCCAGCGGTGTGACAGGCATGTGACAGGGCAGAGCTGGTCCTAAATGACTTCTTAGGCTCCATTACCCTGCCAAAACACTGGACACGCCATCTCCCATTTCCCATTTCCCCTTCATGGTCACAGAGCCCCTTTACTATTCACAAATGGAGCGCTGATTGCACCCTACCTTTCGCTCAGTATAGATTAATCACACATAGATGCAAGCTTGCACGCACACAGATAAGACAACCCCACCACCCCCCTGCTGCAAATCAAAGAGAGAAGCTGAGCGGGCCGCTGAGTGCCAGGAGCAGGCCAGCAGCAGTGGTGATTATCCTGAAGGAAGCATCAGTTGTTGGTATTTACACTGCCACTCTACCCTCTGATGTTTTGACACCGGCGGCCTCTAGAAAGCGAGAGCATTTGTCAAGAACTGCTTTGAGAGGCATCGCGTTGAAGGTGACCGAAGATGAATGTGTCATTAGCCGAGACACAAATTAGTATAGGGGGAGTAGAGAGGGTAAAGGAGAGAAAGGAGGAGGAGGGGGGGACAGCTGCAGCTCTGGGACAGGACAAGGAAAAACAGTGTGACAAAGTATTACTGCTATTGTGCAGAAAATTAAAGCCCAAGGAACACTTTGCAGCTAGAGCTGTTATTTGTAGAGTAAAGGGCAGCGACCCATACCCTTAAAAGTTGCAGCGAGTGCAACTCTCAAGTGACTTTGTTGTGAGAATAAAAATCGAAGGCATGTATGATGCGCCGTGATGATGGAGAAAAATATATGACCATCACACGTACACACCCTCTAATGTCGGAAAATACTAAAGTCACATTATGCGGTCATGAGGGTTTATGATTTGATGCACTGCTTCCCACTTCCTATATCAAAAGAGGTTTTGATGTCTCGCCAATTTGCCGAGCCCAACGCCCGCATTAGCCTCTCCTAATGAGGATCGTGAAGTGTACGTTAAACCCTGATGCCTGTTAGTCTGTTTATCTGACAGGTAGAGTGCTTGTCATCGTTTAGCCAGTTTAGCTCAGTCGAGTGTGGTGACATTTCTGCTGTTTTTCCTCCCTGGCTACTCTGCACACTGGGTAATTGCAGTCTTATATAAAGAGCCGCATCACATTTAAAGCGTGTGCGGGTGTGGGGTGGGGGGGGACAAGTAAACAAGGATATGAATTCCGCCATCAGATGCAAAGACGCATGAATGATTTATGGAACAAAATATTTGCAGACATGTGTTGGGGGCAGATAAGATCTTCTAGATTTGCGAGGTTGTTGACAGAACAGGCCCCTTTCTCTCGATTAGCGGATGATGTGTGATAACTAGCCAGCGCGGACTATGAGAGAGGAATTGATAAGGTGAAGGCAGAGATAAAAAAAAAGGCAGACAGATGGGCAGAGAGAAAGAAAGTGGTGGCAGTAATAGCAGCAGTAATTTTCCAAACTGTGTATTTATTTATTTTTTGGGAAGCGATTCGCGGCCTGTTGTTGCAGAGCTCCTGGCGCATTGTTTTGAATGAACTCTGGCAGGTATGAATGAAAATGAGATTTCACTGTATCCTGTCCGCTTAACACTGCATGAGTCTCAATAAACACTAAAGCTCTTCTCATTTCATGCTTCCCAACGTGTAGCGGCAGACAGCAACACCACAGCAAGCAATCACAAATTCAAATGAAAAGGGAGAGGGAGGAATTTCTCCTTCACAGCCTTGTTTAATTTGCCGCCTCCTGGGCAATTGAAACGTGCCTCTGCTGTGCTCTTGTCTGGATGTGTGTGAGGTTCAGAGAAGATGCCTTACATGTATTCAGGGCTGAGGAGAAGAGGGCCAGGAGAGGAAAGGAAAAAAGAAAGAAGCACAGCCAAATGAATAAGACAAATTGAATAAACCTGATACATTCGTTTTTTACCTGGAGCGTCGTACTAAAGTTGAAACACACGCCCACGCATGCAGACCCACACACCTCAAGACGGTAGCAGTGTGTGTTAATGCCTGGAGCTCTCCAGCCGTGCAGCCGCCTCGGGGGAGACATCCTGATAACACAAACTCACTCCTGGCTTGTGGTCCCAGCGGACAGACAAACAAAAGACAAGGTTTTATCTGCTTTTATCTCATTAAACACTCTATAACTTGCCTAATTGTTTACGGAGGGATTTAGAAGAATATCCCACCCAAGGTTTATGACTTTGGCGTGTGTAAGCGTGTGTGTTTGTGTTTGCTCCAACCCACACATGTTGGAAGGAGTGTATGCATTTGTGATTGCTAAGACTTAAGATTGGTTTTAATTAGGATGTGTATGAGGGTGCAGCCCATTAAGATATGGCAAGAGATTGGGAGACAAAGGACTGCATTTTAAGTCTTCTTCACTCCATCCATGGCTTCATCTTCGGAGTCCTCACTGGATTGTAAACAGTGTTCAATTTGCAAAGGTTGGGCGCACACATCTGGCTCCGAAAAAACAGGCCTCTAAAACGTTTCATAATTCAAAGACGATATTTTCCCTTTTGCAGCCAATTCATGTCAACCTCCTCCCTTGGCCTCCTCTCCTTCCTGCTTTTTTCTGCTTGTTAGATATTCAGCCAACAGCACCCTCCTCTGCCTTCCCCGACCCCATGCTTTTCAATCTGTCCATCGCAACACTTGAGCTTTGATCTTCTCACCCAGGCCTACTCATTCCAGCCCTCCAGCATCTCTTGCTCCCTCCCTCTTAACTCTACTCATCTTTAATACCTCCCATATCCATCTCCATCCCTCTTATCCCTCACTCTAACCCCCACCCCCACCCCCTCCACTCCTCCATCATCCCTCCATCTCCCTTTTCCCCGGCACACTCTCCCGCGCTTTGACCACGCATGCGGAATGGCTATTGCTCCCAAGGTGCTTATTAGTGCAGCGCTTTTAATTACAGTTTGCACATCGATCAATTGTTGCATTACTAGTTGGTCCCCGTCGTCCGGTTACCATGGTGATGGATCACCTGCTGGGATCCGCCGTGGTCATCTGTGACACTCGGATGCAGATTGCTCTCAAGCCCCAGGCAAGCCGGGGCCCATCCATGATGTTGACATCGTAGGTATTAGAGCGTAATGAACGGCTGAAAAAGGTGCATTAAAAAGTTCCAAGAGAGTGAAGAGCCAGGGAGCAGGGGCCGAGAAAAGAGAAGAAAAGAGAGGAGGAGTGAAAGAGAGAACCCTATTTGCTAAAAGACCAAGCTATCCTCTCCACAACAATCTCTGTCGCTGCATTCATATATTTCACTTCATTTCAAACGCACTGATTTGCATTAATGAAAGATAATCTGGATGCCTTTGAAGTTTTATTCTGTCCTCTGGGAACAGAGGAGAAGCTTAAACACACACACACACACACACACACATATATATATATATATACACATATCAGCATGCAGAATAAGAGCTCCTGCACCTGTATCTCCCTGCTGCCCCCTCTAATCCTGCTATAGTCTGACCCCCCACGAGATTAGGATCCCCTCGCTTGGTGCGATGCATTCAAACACATCAACACCCTCCAATACACACACACACACACACACACACCCTCCCAGCATCCATAATATGTTTACCATACTTGGGATCCATGTGAAATAGTTTTCCCCTCAGCCTCCCTGCATGCCTCCTGTAAGCATGTACACAAACATATGCATCCAGACACATACTGTACACACACATTAACCAGAGGGGGAGTGCACAGTCAGATCAAACACAGCTCAGGTGCTGACGGATGATGAAAAGGCAGATCCTGGTTAACAGCTGTGGTATGATTATTCTAGTGGTCTGATGGTAGCAGCCTTCTCCTCCAATGAGACGCGGAGACGGTGATCTTTGGCACGGCAAACATAACGGTTTAATTAGTCTTGTTCAGGGCTAAAACAAGGATGCCGTGTTTTTTTTCCCCTCTCTTTTTTCCCTCCTTCTCATCTAAATGAGTTATTCTGACTCACCCTATTCTCACTGTCACACACAAGTGCGCTGACATAAAAACCAACACACATGCATGCCCATACTGAAAGACTCGGGGAGAAATAAGAGGAGCAGTGAGCTGTCTGTCCTGAGCCTACCCCTGCCAAAAAGAAAGAGGGAAAAAAAAACACCAACAGGGATTATTGCTGAGTTCATTAACATGCAGAAAAGAGCCAAAGAGTCTGATGCATAGAGAGACTGAGACAGTGCAACTTCAAGAGTCACTCGAAAGACGAGGCTGGGGGAAGTTATAACAACACATCAAAGTAACAGCCGGCCCGATTCCTCCCTTCAATTGAGACGTGTCAAGAAAGTGCCACAGGTAACCAGCAGACGCTTTCAGGGAGAGGCGTAATGTGACAGAGCTCAAGCTACATTTTGTGCTCAGCCAACTCATTTGAATGCCCTTCCAAAAGCTCACAAAGGCAGAGTAGGGGAGGCTGGCCCCTTCCACCTCTGCTAACTTAGCTGCATGCAGTGCTGTAGTCTGAGTGTAATCTCATTACCCGTCTTGTTGTCTAACCTAGCCCATAGTGCTGTGATGGGTTGGCATTACTCTGATTAAAGCAGGGAGGGAGGGAGGGAGGGAGGGAGAGCTGAGCGGGAAGGGAGGAAGAGGAGAAGGTGTGTGGGCAGAGGTAACAAAAATGTGTGTGGATGGGGGCAGGGATGACATAAGCACTTATTGGTATTAAAGGGTAAACTTTCAAAGGCATCCATCTCAAGTGTAGAGCAAACTTTCCAGTCAAAGTTATTCCAGTGCTTGACTTTGATGTGCCAGTGACAAATGATCAGCAGGAAAAATGACTCCGTCGTTTCTTTTTTTTTTCGCAGGGGAGAAAAAAAATGCCCCCTTGGCTTGAACTTGAGGTCATTAAGACGCAAATAAATAAACACAGAAAGTTTGCATATTGGAAAGCTGTCAACTTCAGGCCAGCGTCTGCTCACTTCCAGCTTGATGGAGAGCCTTCTTTCCTGGGCAAGACCCCAGACTCAGGGCTGATGAATCAGCCCGAGTGGACACATTGGCAGTTGTCATGTAATGATATTGCCTGAGTGTTGCACAAACAAATGCTGACATACTGTAGAGGCACACACAGGGTACGCCCCAAGGGCGCAGAATTTGGTACGGACAGTAGAGACATGTCCCTTCTAATATCCAGCGACTACTGCCTTGTACTTAACAGTAATTTTGATCAGTAAATTAAAATATAATCGCTGTTGTCCATCAGCATCTAGTCAAAATATCTGGTACACCAATATAGTCTTGTTTTCTGCTATGAGTCACGCCTCCCTAACTCAATATTGCTAAGGTGGCATTGCTTAGATGTGAGAGGCTGTAGCTACATCTTCCTCCCCACTGAGACGCTTGGGGAAGCAGCTGTGAGCCGCAATTTATTGGAGGTAGTGAAGTTAATTTGTGTGGACAATAAGCCACATGATGGTGAGATTTATGCCCGATCATAAGTGTTTTCACTTAGTTTCGGTTTCCCACCTTCAATGAAGAGCAGCACACAGCAGCTTTCCATAAACTTTGTCTCGTTTAGAGAGTCTCAAACGGGGTTATGTGTCTGTCAGGTGGTGTGAGGGGGATACTACCATATTGGCAGAGCACAGAACAATAACATAATGCGCAACAGACTATAGGGCAGTTAGATTTTTTTTTTTGTATATTATGACTTTATTATTATTTATCTCATTGGAACATGACTTTATTCCTGTAGTATTACATTTTCCTCAAAATATCCTGAATTTATTTTCAACTTCTGAGAAAACAGCTACGTGGGGTATGTTTTGAATTTGCAGAAGGTTTTGAACATGAGCAGAAATTTTGCTGAAACACACATGAGCTATTAAACTCTAGGGGTTTATGAATTAATTAAAATGAATTAATGTTTCATTAATGTTGGTGCCACATGCACATTTAAAGAGCTAACTTCCCCAAACAAAAGACCCAAAAGAACACTGAAGAGTAAATCATGCCAACATGTATGTTAATTCAGCCAGAATAACATTAAATGTGAAAAGCCTATCTACAGGAGAATACATATTTAAAAGCAGCACAGAATGCCTGAGAGCCTCACTGCATTATATTCCATTATATTTTGAATTGTCACCTGCTGCCTGAATTTTGTGTTTACATAAATAAAGACATTTCTACCATAAACTGGTGCATAATGAAATCACCAGAATGCAGGAAAACAAGTGCTTGACTCTCAGTAGTTACTGCTTTATATGTGTCCCCTCCAATGTTGAAACAAAACCTATCCATAGGTACACACTGATGTTTGTAGGAGAGTTTGGTGCTGCTGGTGCTGCTTTGGTTGGTTGGTTGATATCAACTCCACTGTTGACTGACTATTCACTGTCTTTACACTGTATCAGAGCTGAGTTACGTTACTGCTTATGCAATCCAACATGTCCTACTGCTGCCTCATATTAGGAGTTCAACCGGCAAAACATATAGTGGCTATTATTGTGAAGCGGTCACAGCAAACACAATGTATTTGTTTATACTTACTTATACCTTAACAACAGAATATGCTGATTTCACTTGATCTCAAAATGTTTTGTGTGACTGGACCCAAAACAACATATATTACCGTTCCAAATGTCGCAGTTTTGAAGACATCCATAGCATCGTGAAACGGTTGATTTAGGAAAACCATCATGGTTTGGCATTTAATGAGTACTTTTGTCACTAACGTAACGTCACGTGACATACAACACATCACATTACTAGTGTAGCTTGCTACACATACTAGCGTACGAGGCTGAGTTGTTATCAAAAGCAGTCAGTGTTGACTTTGGGACACAAACAGTGGTTTCCTGGGAGAAAGTCCTTTGTTGGTTAAACACCTACTGTTATCGCCTGTATGCACAGGTGGCACCAGTTTAACCAGGACTAAAATATTAAGAATTACAGCTTTCAAAGACACAATATATATGCAGTGACTGTGCATGTTACCAATATAAGCTAGGCCCAGTCATCAGAAAATGTAAGCCTTAAAGGATAACTTCCACATTTTTCAACCTGGATCCTACTTCCCCGTGTAAATTGATCAAAGAGACTGATGTGAACAACCATTTTTGAAATTGCTCTAGTACTGAGGGAGCCGCAGCAGCAGCCGTTGAACAAGCTGCAATGGAGCCACATGGGGCAGTTAAATATCAACACTGTCTGTTCATTAAAAGTGGTTATTTTTGCCACAGGGCAGCTCAGATTGTTATTATAACTGTCTGAAGTGTCTCATTTTAGCTTTCACATGATCCAGTCTGTTTGTAATTGCTTCGTTAGCAGAAGTCTCTTTCTGAAATTTCACAAGATATCACAATGTGTCACGAGATGTCACTTGTTGCAGGAAAACAACAGTGGAAATGTGTGTGAGATCTGTAGAGAGTGTAAAAACTGGAGTATTTTACAGTAAATGTAGTTTAGAGTTATCTAAATATATTCAGTGCCATGGATGATCATTTACCTGATTTTAATCATGTGGATGAGGCTTTTGAATTTGACCGCCGCCCAAATTTATGTGAGCCGGAGTAGACGCATGGAAAGTGGATGAGGAGAGAGAGAGAGGGAAAAAAGGCAGTGGAGGGCAGCTGCTACAAGGCCATAAAGCTGTGAGCTGTGACGCCATGCCCACAGTGGCAAAATGCCTATGTTGTAAAAAGTGGTCCGTGTTTGCACCTGTGCTGACAAAGTGAGGAGCTACACTTTCATAGACTGTCTTTATCAGATATGGATGCGCTAAAGTTTTGGCTAGTTGAGCTACAAATGGATCCTAACACTCCTGTCCATACACTGCTCATGAAGACCTGCAGGCTTATTTTCCTAAAGACAACAATTGCTCTAACAGTGGATTTACCTGCTGCAGACGAGTAGAGGTAAGCTAATGCTATTAGCTAAAGTTATTATGTTTACATTGCATAGTGTTACACATGAAAGCACTACAGGATAGCGGCAAAAAAAAAAATCAATAAACAATTTGGAGCCGCAAAATATCATCTGATTCAGTGCTGCTTATAACAAATCTATATACATTGATTGCCCAATTTCATCAGCTGACATTCAAGTGATATCAACAAGCTGACACATCTATGCCACAGTGTGTGTGCAAGGTGGAAAAATATATTTACGCTTCAGTATTATATGACCTATAATGTATTTTCATTATATTTCATGCCTACATTTGCCCTTTCTATACACTAAGGAGATACCTGGCCATGAATGATAACAGTCAGGTTAGTTATTGTAAGAAACCCCTATACTTGTTTTTTTCTAATAACATCTGTTAGTCCCACATCAGGGAAATTTGTGGTGTCACAGCAGCAAAGGGGATAGTGTAATAACAAGAAGCGTCAGCAAGATCTAATTAATATGTAAAAGTGTGAAATAAAAACCTTTGCTGCCCTTTTTGGCAAAAATGGCAAAAATAACCACTTCTAATGGACATACAGTGATGATGTTTAATTGCCCCATGTGCCTCTATTGCAGCTTGCTCCACGGCTGCCAGCAGCTGCCGGCTCCCTCAGTACTGGTACAGTTTCAAAAACTGTTGTTCACATCAGCCCCTTGGATCAATTTACACAAGGAAATAGGATCCAGGTTGAAAAATGCTGAAGTTATCCTTTAAGCTGTGTCTATGTCTGAATTGCATATGCAACGCTGTACTTTTGCATTCCCGTCTGCATTTCCAACACTGTTTAGCAGCATGCAAATTCCATTTATGACTATTTGTTATACTAATAATGTTCACTTGGTTAAAAAGTACAAACCCCAGACTGAGAGTAAATATCAGTGCACTTCAGTGGAATACAAAACTGTAAAATGAAGGAGATGTAATTTTCTTGCCCAACATACCTATCAGCATTTCACATCTATTGAGGCAGGCAATTTATGTCTGACTAGACATACCACTGAATGTAATTTTGCAGAATTCTGTAACATTTTGCTAAAGGTGATCTCAATTCCATCTATTTCCTGTCCTCACCTCACCTGATCCCATATAATTACAAACCGTCACTGAGTACCTTTTATAAAGTGGTTTAGTCTGACAAAGCAAAGATATGATGGTGCAACCACATGCATTAAGTTCTTTTGGGAAATGGCACAGCTGAATGTATGCACCCCCACACACACACATGGAGGAGTTATCTGTCCCCTCCTGTTAACTCTTGTCTTGAGTTGTCGTGACGACCAGTTTCTGACGTGCATCACATCCAATATCATTCCACTTCTTTGACAGGATGCATTATAAATGAGTACACAGAGACAAGCACACATGCGCGCACTCTTTTTCCTCTGCCTCTTTGGATCTATTGGATTTATTAGCTTTTTGTAAATGAAGAGAGGATAAATAAGATAGACAAGAAACCATATGTCAAACCAAATTATACTGGCAGGGCTGCAGTTTGGCAGGGGGCCCTAATGATTTAGGGGTTCCAGAGATGGGTGGGAGCCCTGGATCTGGAAAATAATTGTATATATTTACTGTGTCTTGAGACCAGAATATACTTTTTGTTTTAATCATAATACCAGACATAGTTTCTGTTTAAGTCTCTATCCAAAGTAGTGGCAGTAGAAATATCAGATTTTACACTCCAGCCACATCTTAAGTCTCATTTTCATACTTCTCGCTATCATTTCTGTAACATTGTACTCAACGAGTTATCATAATTGCTGAGATGTAAAAGCACTGTGACATCCCTACGACAAAGTCCATCAGGGAAAAGGCAGATATTGAGATGATCTGACAGACTGTAAACAAGGCCCTGGTTTAGCCACATTTTCTATAACAAGGTCAAAGCAGAAGTGATTTCGTCTGAAATGTTGGTCATGATTGCTCTTGGCACGAGAGGTAAAAGTTGACTCAGGAAGTTGGTCTGTAAACTTTGATGGATGTTCACAACAAGTCACTGGGATAATAAATCTGCTGCTTAAATCACCAGAATGGTTGTCTGACACTTGTTTCTTTTCCCATCTGAATTCTTTTTAGCAATGTTGCAACTCCCAGATCTCAGCATTTAAAGAATAGTCTGACATTTTTATAAATATACTTGTTTGCTTTCTTGGCGAAGGTTACATGTGATCATCAACACCTCTTTCATTGGGCTCTAGTTTCCCGGCGCAGCACAGGGTAGCGCAGGGTGGCGAACCCCGCGCAGAGCTAATTTCGAGCAGCGTAACCCGAGGCGCGCCCAGTTTGGTAGTTTGGCAGACCGAGGTGCGTTGAGATGGGTGTGGCGGCGCAGCAGGGGGAGGTGTCGACAGATCCAGCTCGGCGTAGTGACAGTTTTGTGCCAAAAGGCTTCGCCGAAGGTGCGCTAAAAGCTCGCCAGCTGAAACCAGGTCTACTGTCAGCGCAGGCAGAGCGCAGCCGGTGTAAGCCGAAGTTTGGCTGACCGGCGGACAGTGCGCACACGTCACCAAAAACTCACAGGCAGGTTTCCAGAATATCAGGCACATTAACAATGCAATAAATACCCAAAAAAACCACCTCCCGTCACATCTGATGTCAGATCAAAGGGGATTGGCACCGTTTGGCACATTTGGCACGCGTAATGGAAACCGAGCCTGATTTGATTAACACAGCTGCAAACTAATGAGTTCACATCCCTCTCAGCCAATTACAAACAGCCACAGCATCAGATAGGGAGTATATATTCAGCATCTGTCATCTTAGAAAAGCCAAAAGAAAAGAAACAGAGTGAGACTGCGAGAGAGAAAGAGAGGGCGCGCATGCGCACGAGAGAAAAGCAACATTGATTTACAATTGTGGTGACCTCCTCCCAGGCTACCATTGCATCATCAGCCCGTGGAGGTCTGCTCGCAGATCCGTATATTCGGACACTGCGAGCTTGGACCTCCTGGACCAAAACATCAGTTTCCTCCTGGGAGAAGTTTGGCCATCTGACGCTGCTGCTCTCTTCTTTTTTAGTTTCAAATCACCGTTTTTTTGTTCCTACCTGTAAAGGTATAGCATCCCTCAAAGCAAAACTAACTATTGCCAATCTAGTGCTCGTAACAAGTAGTGTGACTAATAACTAATAAAATGTCGGTAATTATATTACTGTTACCCCCAAACCAAACAACTCGTTACAACGTTACTTTTCCTATCACCCCACTACTAACTTCAGATACATCAGTCACATTAAAGGACTCATTTCTGTAATCGTCACACTGTGCAGGCACATCACAAAGCAGCAGGCTAGTTTTGAAGTTGGAAACACTTACCTTAGTGGCTGGAAATATTCCCTTTACTTTGATTTTGTCAAGTGGAAATATGACAAGAACACTGTTGCTGCAGGTAGTGGTACTAAAACTCTTTCCACTGCAAAAAACACATCCTAATACCTCCTGTCTGAAACACCTACTAAGACCGACAGCACAAGAATGTGAAGCTCTAGGAAATGCATCCCACTAAAGGTGAGCCCTCCTCGGCTGTGGACATTGGCTGTATTGACACTGGTTAAACAACCAAAACTTTTACTCGTGGACAGCTATAGGCTACAAAGAAGTAATGAAGCTTGTTGGGGGAATACAATTAGTATAAGAAGTTGTGTAACGAATTACTGTTGGCAGGGAGTATTACTTCTGGAAAGAGTAATAAGTATTACATGTTTACAGTAAAGAGCCTAACACCGGTCATTATCGGCATACCTTGCAAGCAAAATGCTAAGAAGCATAAGATGAGCTCTCAAGCTTATATTAGTTGTATAATATCATAACGTACTGTAGAATAAAGAAGACAAGACAACAATGTAGACTTGAAGGAAGTCAAGAGACTTAAAGGTTTGAGTTCATGTTCATTTCTATGTAGTAAAGGACACACATGACCTAGCCTAGCCCCGTGTGAATTAGCATGTAACCACCCTGCATTCATGTGGTATTGGATTAATGCCTGAACAGCAACTCGAAGAAACTTTTTATGAATTCACATATTGCATGTCAATATTTGCTCACATGTAATTTCTTCACATGTAATTTGTAATTTGACGGCTCTAACTGTCCACATAGAGTGACCTAGATTAGTTGGAAAGTTATTTATTAGCATTAACCCTGATAACAAATGTAAAGAATTATTTTAGTGGCTTTAGGGAACGTAGTGGTGCAGCAAGGAGTCTTGGACAAAATTGCTTTGTAATCTAAATCTTTAAACTGTTTCACCATACTTGGATAGCAACACAAAATCTAGGATGTTAAACGCTCTGGGCAATAAAATACAACACATCTTCTTTGTAGTCTATTTCCACATTACAACTTAAAAGCTCATGAGCCAATGTATTCTCATTAAACGGTTCATATGACATCCTACGAATAAGTGCCCCACGAATGACGTTACGTCCTTAATCTAAAGTTATATTATTAATATAAATTTCCATATGTTAGGTTTAAGCAAGTAAAGTTGTTGAAGTTAGGTTTAGGGTGATAAACATAGTGAGGACGTATCTTCGAATGACTCAAAGTTCACACAATTCTCAACATGCTACTCTAGAGGTAAGTCCTGTGGAAAAGTCCTGGGTTTTTGTGACCTATCCACCACCCCAACCTGCCTCCTTAGAAGACTGCTCAGGACTGCTTTTACTCCCATCAGCACACTGGTCACATGGTAGCAGCCTTTTTGTAGTTAAACATACAAATGGTTTGTGAGAACAGCCTGCATGAACACACCAAAGGCAGTAAGAGCACTTTGCTACAGTTATGGTATTAAGATATATCTCATTAAATGTGCTTAATTCAAATACTGTATGCTGAGTGTATGCAGTGTGTAAGTAAAGCCACTCTTTATAAGTGAGCAAGTTATGCTGTTATGTGCATGTGTTGGCCCGATGCTGCCAACTGTAATGCTTTAAGGGCATAAATGACATACCTGCATTCCATTTATTGTATATTTTATTTTCATCTTTAATGACAGTTCTGACTCGTTGGTCTGACTCATAGAATAAACCTTGTTTTTTTAACAAGGACCTTGTGCCTTGTGTCTACTACTGGAGGGAGCTACAGTCCCACATTTTAAATTTACAGTAAAAGTCCATAAATCAAGCAAGATCTACTTGAAGGGGCAAAAAGCGAAATCGTTTCACCGCTAGGTTTGCTGTTGTGCACTGCCCGTAGACCAAAACAGTGTGTCATGAGCCACTCCTCCCTCTACCTCTGCTCCACCCCCCACCCCACTCGCCTCATCTGTGCAGCCGAGCACCGCAGCTTCTCCACGGACTATCACATCCAGACGGTCCCGGTGTTTCTTCCGCAGGCTCCACTTCACTCAGCTGCCCGATATACCCACTGCTTCTTCCCACATTAACCTGAATAACAAACCAGGGCTCGGTGCTCCGGTTGGATCCAAACGGAAAGCCGGGGCTAACGTTAGCTGGGAAGCTAGCGGAGGCTAACTGGCTGTGCTGGCAGCTGAGTGAAGTGGAGCCTGAGGAGGAAGCACCGGTTAACCCCGGTTTCACTACAGGCAGATTCACTCGCCACAGGGGCGACGAAATAAAACCTAAACAGCCAATTAAGTTTGGCTTAGTTTAGCAGTTAGCGATGTCTTTCACTCACTCTCGGTCTCTGCTGTGTTTAGCTATTGCCCTGCTTTCCTGTTAGCGTTAGCACTAGTCGGCTGCCATGCTAACGTTCCTACTCTTCTCCGTGAGCCCGCGGCTCATGGCTCCGGCTCACGCAGAGTAGGGACGTTAGCGTTAGCTCCTGGAGTTAGCACTAGAGCTACTACGGCTACTGGAGTAACTTACAGCTATGGAGCGCTTCTACCAGCTCTTCTAGTCACCGTTTGCCTCGCCTCCATCTCAGCAAATATAGCTAATATGGGGGGGGGGGGGGTTTCACATGAACGTGCAGCCGGACCGGCTTGTAAACAATGGGCTGGAGATCAACACAGAGAGAGGTTGTGTGAGGTCATGCTACACTCCAGATGATGTATCACAACTGGTCCACAGACAGTGCAATGTAGCAATGAACACCATCATAATGCTTACAGTAAACACAAACTGGTAGACTCATTAACCAGCCCAAATGGTTTTTAAGTTAGACAACCAAACAGTGATGGCAAACTGAGTTGAAATGGATCAAAGGTAGATAAGGGTTTGATCAGGACCCTGGGCACTAAAGCTTTCTCATGCATTGGTTAAATAATCATGCAGAAGTAGCAGCTGTTTGAGGTGCAGCCCTCAAGTAGCTGCAGGTATATTTCAGGTAAACCGAGAAGGAATTGACCGAGCTGCTTTAACAGTCAACTCAGGTTTGATGGAGTGCAGTGAATTTAAAATTAGTTCGATGTGAGTAAAGAGCTTAATGCCTTTAAAAACCCAGCACAAGGATATATGGCCGAGCCATCTATCATGTGTAGGTGTCTGCATGTGTGCATCTGTGTATGTGTGTTTGTGACGGAGAGAAAGTATATGCGTATGTGCGTTACCGAGACAGAGAGATAGAGAGAGTTCATGAAACTGCGTTAACCTACAGTACAAGTGCATGCGCACTTACACACACACACACACAGGCGCACGCATGCACACACGCACACACGCACACACATTCCTTCAGCAGACCAATATATCATTGCGCTCACACACCAAATGAGGCAATCGCTCAAAATTATTTGCATATAAACTAATGAAATATTACTGGGTGAAACTCAGTTGAATGTTAATTACAAAGGTAATGCACTATTTGCTGATTAATGGATCGTCTCTCTTTTGGGCAGGAGATGGTACGAGCAAGTGGATGATCAGTGTGGGGACAAAAAAAGGTGATTCCAGTGAATGGAGGTAAGCAGGTGTATGGAAAATGTATTGCTAGGATTAGAGAAATCTATGCAGGAGGGGGAGCAAGGACAGCAGAGGAGAGGAGAGGAGAGGAGAGGAGAGGAGAGGAGAGGAGAGGAGAGGAGAGGAGAGGAGAGGAGGAAACAAGAGCAGAAAGGAGGATCCATTGTTGTGAGGCAAACAGTTGTGCTAAGTTGGGTGGACATGGTCACACGCCACAAATTCTTGTTTTACTGGGGTGGGTGAAATGAAAATGCATTATTCATTTATAGATCATTAATTATGAATCCACCAAAAGCAGGATGGGAGGCCGAGGTGTGAAGTGTGCAAGTCAAAGCGTTTTTTGCTGAGGATACACATTACATATTTCATCTCGCTGTTTGACCTCAGAGTTTGTAACAAGCTCCTTGTGATTCCAAAGAGTTGAGACAGTCAGAACAAAGAACATAATAACTGCAGAGCTACATTCACTTCTTAAATATGTACTACATTCATCTCTAAAGAGTGAATTCACTGACATTGGAATAACCCCTTTGGAGCAGTCTTGAGAAATAACACCAGTATTTCGGAGGGGGAATTACACTCTAGTGTTGGTGTTAATGTGTAATATTTCTAGCACTTGCTGCATTGTCAGTAAAGATGAAATGCTGGAGCACTTACCCCCCACATATGATTTGTCTCAGACACACACTCAGACCTTTACTGCTATATTTGTGAGAACAGTGTAATGACGTAATTCCCTGGAGGTTTGCACTACACACGAAACCTTCTCATAATTCTAACTTTAAGGCTAAAACTATGACTTCAAAGAATACTTCAAACACAAAAATGATCATTTCTGTATCAATTACTCACCCCGTGTTACCTTGAAAGACCAGGGTAGTAGTCTTTCAAGGTAACACAGTGGAGGCAGGCAAGGAAAACTTAGTTTGTTTAAGTTAAAGAAAATTTGATCTCCATTTGCAGTATTATATTTGGCGGTTTGGCTCGGTTGTGGGCCTCTTTGCCTTTCCTCATGCCTACGCAGAAAGCCTCTTTCACACACCTATGGGTAAAGCCTAAGGCGGAGAAAGCACACCTCTCTGCCCTTCCATGCACTTATGTGGAAAGCCTTAAGGCAGAGAAAGCACACCTCTCTGCCCTTCCATGCACTTATGTGGAAAGCCTTAAGGCAGGGAGTGCACACCTCTCTGTCCTTCCATGCGCTTATGTGGAAAGCCTTAAGGCAGAGAAAGCACACCTCTCTGCCCTTCCACACGCTTATGTGGAAAGCCTTAAGGCAGAGAGAGCACACCTCTCTGTCCTTCCACGCGCTTATGTGGAAAGCCTTAAGACAGAGAGAGCACACCTCTCTGCCCCTCCATGCACTTATGTGGAAAGCCTTAAGGCACAGAGAGCACACCTCTCTGCCCTTCCATGCGCCTACATGGAAAGACTAAGGCAGGGAGAGCACACCTCTCTGCCCTTCCACACGCTTATGTGGAAAGCCTTAAGGCAGAGAGAGCACACCTCTCTGCCCTTCCATGCACCTACATGGAAAGACTAAGGCAGGGAGAGCACACCTCTCTGCCCTCCCATGCACTTATGTGGAAAGCCTTAAGGCAGAGAGAGCACACCTCTCTGCCCTTCAATGCACTTATGTGGAAAGCCTTAAGGCAGAGAGAGCACACCTCTCTGCCCTTCCATGTGCCTACATGGAAAGCCTAAGGCAGGGAGAACAGCAGCAAAGAGCCCCTTAGGAACAGAAGAGAGCCAGCATCAATGACAAACAGAAATGACATTGATAAGTCAGACACAGCATGATAAGGAGGAGCTCGGGTGGAGGTGGTTTGTAAAGCTGCTTGCAGAGGAAGCAGCAACAGTAGGCAGGCCAGAGCAGTTTAAATAGGGCTCTCTGAATGAGAGTCGCCAATTGGTTGCATGGAAAGGAATCGTGTGATCTATCAGCTGACTCCCCTCCATCAATCAGCTGCTCCATCAGTTGATTGGGCTGTTTGAGATCAGCTGAACTAACACAATGCTCAGTAAGTGTTTTAAAAAGGAAGGTTTTATCAAAAATGCATGTGTTTGGGAATTACTGTGCAAATGACTGGAAAAGTAGGATATAGAACTGCATGAGCTTAGTGAGTTTGTACATGGATGTTGTGATATAGTTTCATATAGCCTTCATTTCTACCAGCCATAACGGCTGCTATTGTTGTCACCTCATGAGTCTGTGTGTGTGTGTGTGTGTGTGTGTGTGTCATCCATTTGTAGCAGTAACTACCACAGGAGCCATTTTGAGTGTTTACCGGGAGTCTGTCTGTCTGTCTGTCTGTCCGTCTATGAACAGATTTTGGCAACACAATAGCTTCACAACCGTGTAAGATGCAATCATGAAATTTTTACAGGTGAGTAGCTGACACCAAAAACAAGGTTGAGTTCAAAGATATGTGTGGTCCAAGCAAGGGAGCGGGAAGTAGGGGAGGTAGGAAGCATGGAAGGAGCCATCGCCCCTGTCAACACTTAACGCCCCTGGACCACAGTTGTTTGCGGGTCGCTGCTTCACAGCTGGAGTGATCCCATCACAAAATGGTCTCTAGTTAGATTCTTTGTTTGCGATGAAAGCATTTGAGGGCCACAACATTTTCTTCACAAATTCAATGTAGCATGGGGTGAGTGACTGATATAGAAATGATCATTTTGTGGGAGAAGTAGTCACTTCACCTTAAAGGGTAAGTGTTATTCTATGTGTTTCCTCCTGTCACCAAATCTCATGAAAAGAAAAAAAAAACAACTTTCTTTCAATACTTAATTTCCCTACCTTTCCTGTGGCTTTTAGCTCCAACCACATTCATCCGAAAAGCAGAAGTAAATCTTTTAAAACAGGTCACAAATGTTTTGTTTAGTGCTGAACTCATGTACCAAATCATGGGTTTATACACATGGTGCAAACGTGAATATTCATGGCAGCAGAAGGACGTTTTTGCGATTAAGTCAAAATAAACTACAGCAGTCCTGTTCATGGTGATAAAGGAACATGTCAGAAAGTGCAACAGTTTGACAAGCCGATGCTTTTCAGTAGTTTTTGGATGTCAGTGCAGGTTCAGACTCAACACAACACAGGCAACACAGGCAACATTTGTTAGTAGGATTTATTGGTAGTAATTTTGGTCATTTAAATGGAATTTTTAAATAAATAAAAATACACACTTATCCTTCAGATGAGGATCAAAGATCGGAGGAATCTTAAGATTTTTGTTCCCACAACATGAATACATAATACACGCACATACACAGTGGAGAGGAAGTGTAACCTTCAGTAAAGATGAGTCAAAAGGAATATGAGTTTACACAAACAATGCAGGTAACAAGCTGCATCATTTTTTAAAGCATTGAATCTCGATAAATGTATGACTCACCTAAAAAACAACATTCAAAAAAACAAAGCACACAACAGGTACAAGTTGTCTAGTTAACCAAATCAAGTGTGACAGATATCACTCTGGACAGAGAAATGGGGAGAACAGAGGGAAAAATCACCTGATGGTCTGCTGTCAAGAAGTCAAGATGACTGCTAGTCACTCCATCAGAGCTTAACTCTCTCACACAGCTGGTGCCTCACAGTTAGCATCACCAGACCTTAACGCTTCATAAGCTTACAAAAGGTGCTTTAGAGCTCTACACAAACTTATGCATGTGAAATGAGCAGTTTGTCTCCCTTTTCAGACTAACAGACTATGCATAATGCATGCCCTCGTGGCAGCCCTGCAGGAGTGACTGAGAGATTGATAGATTGATTGATTGATGATGGCAGTTATGACTAATTCATTAAAAAGCTAAAGCTGGTCGTGCATGTCACTCACTGGAGTTGAGGGAGTCCACTGGACAAACTCAGCTTGGGTCGGCTGTGTGTGTGTGTGTGTGTGTGTGTGTGTGTCCATGTGTGTGTAGTCAAGTGAAGCATGATTTAGAGTTTGGGTGGGTAAACTTGTGTTTCATGCTGACCACCACACTACCACTCCTGACAGAAAGTGCTACACACAAGGCACACACACCACAAGCTGCACCCAGAATCAGTGGTAATTATTCAGAAAAAAAGGTAGTCACATGTATACGTCTGCCATGAATATGCAGCCAAGTGTGGTTTTACTCTGTGGGGCTCAGCAAAGCTCTAAACTATCTTTGCACAGCAACAGGAAACCACGAGACAATACACAAGCATTGCTAATGTGCTCACCCCATAGAGATAAAGTGTATCTCTGTAGTATATGCAAAGAGTAACTGAGACATATTTGAGCGTGACGGTATGTTTGCATATGCATTATTATACACAACTCTATAGGGGAGCAATGTGTGTAAAGTGGAACAACACAGTTCTGCACAGAAGTGCTGTAAGCAAACATTGCATCAGACTTTGCAACTAAAAATCAAGGTCCCTGTCATGTTTTATTCTGATTTGCACTTCATACCAATAAATGCATAGCAACACAATGTAAAGAGGAGTGTGAAACAATGTTGAACATTGTCCAATTCCATAATTCATGTGTCAACAGGATCCTTTGGAGCTGAACAGATCAGAGGATTCTGTGAACAAATTATGCAATAAAAGCAAAGGCAGAGAGTGACAGGGGAAAAGGGGGGATTGTAAAAGGAAAGGCAAAAACAAGTAAAAGTCAGGAGAAAGTTTCAAAACAAACTGAATACATCAATGAGAAAAAGAGATCAAATGAATAATTTGTCATTATATATGCAACCTTGTCTCCTAGAAGTTACATTTTTATTCATCTTATTCATTTTGCCAGATATGTTGTAAAGGAAATGCAATTTCAAATGCAAAAGTTTTCTGAGGGAACAAAATGCAACATTCTTGTGCCAAACAAAATTAGTAGGGAGATGATAGAAGGTGATGGAGAGTGTACAAATCGCAGGACTGTGCCACTGGAAACCAAGGTTTGCATCAGTCTGGCATGAGGTTAGGTTTAGGCATCAAAAGTAATGTGGTTAAAGAAATAGTTGCACAGTTTAGGAAATACTCTATTTCACTTTCTTGCCCAAGGGAAGATGAAAAGATTGATAGTGTTGAAGGATAAAAAAATTCTTCCAGGTCTAATTCTGTGGCTGGTTCAGATGAGTATTTATTCACTGAGCGGTGGAGACATTAGTTCAAAACAAGGGTGTAGAATTCTCTCTGTAAACACATTCAGAACAAGGTTTTATACTAGTACTTCAAGGCTAGTCTAAAACAATGGGATGTGGGCTCGGCTAGGAGGTAGGCAAAAGGTCTGAGTGGCAACAAAGGTGAATAGAACTCAGGAAACCCTGGACAGGCTAATGAACAATACAGTCTGATTCAGTCGGCCCCAATCCCTACAACAACTCTACTATTGTAATATGTCTGTATGCACTGGGGGGTTTCTGGATATTCAATTCACATCTAAGTTCAAGAAAACTTCTCAAAGACTGTCTCCCTAGATGAGTAGCTCAAACATTTACACAATCAGTGTAAAATAGTTTGTAACAGTGAAGAGAAATTGTCAGCAGGAACCTAACCAGTGAACAGGAAGGACAACAATACATACAAAGAAAAAAGTAAAACTATTAGGTAAACCATTTTTTTCTACAATAGCAATCTGTACAGCATCATGGATGTATAAAGAGAACTGGACATAGCATTCCTCAGTCATTCCTATGAAAGTGGTGCATGGAGCCAAAACAGTTTAATTTGCAGGTGTTTCCTTTAGCCCCGCCTTCAAACTGCTCACATGAATGACAATACGGGAAATAAGTCTGGATTCGGCCATAAGCAAGGATTTAAATCAGCTATTTAAATGTTCATTCTCGGAAGTCGATTTACCTTAAAAAAAGGTGTACAATGACTTACAGATGACTCCTTTGCCAAGTAAGGCTGTAGCAGAGATGTCAAAAATACGACCTGCAGGCCAGAATCGCGACCCACCAGAGGATTTCATCCAGCCCTTCGGCTGATTATACGAAGAGATAATACCTACCTAGAATACTGTTATCCACAAATCTGACCAGTCGTCTTCATTCTATCATAATGGTCTTACAGACCTTTGATTCTTGATGTAATTGTTACTCATTATGACTACAGACACAAATACAGCTGGTCTCAAGAAATGTAACAGCCACCTCACTAATAGCTGAAACTATAAACCAGCATAAAAATGGCAATTACCAACATCATGTTCTGAACGGACACATTAGAAACACTTTGAATTGATACAAAGTCACATTTGCATTGTGGAGCATATAGGCCAAACAGAAAAACTTAAACTACTAAATAAACACTTGATCACCACTAGCCAGGCATGATGGGAAATGAGGGTGGTCCCATCATTACCAGTCTCTCAGCACTGGCACTAAGGTGCACATCACAGCCAAGACGGTGGAGCAGAGTCAAGCGGTGTGCTCACAGTTAGAGCTGCAAAGGAAAGTTAATGAACAAAGAATCCATTTCATTAAAAGTTTAATATAATTCTGCAGCTGACAGCTGTCATGTCACTCATGCTTGTCATGTTGCTGGGTATCGAGCAACTGGGTTGCTGGAAATAAAAATTGAAAAGATTATTCTTGACACAAAGCTAAAGCACAAAATTACTTTTACTATTTTCATATTTAGAGATATTCCAAAGCATAAGTCTTACATTTCTACCTTGAAAATCTCAAACCCCTGGTCTATAGGATAAAGTCTTTAGGGGCCAGATGGCCTCACATGACATAGCAGAGGTTATAATTCCAAGGTTTGGCCAGTATGTCAAATTAGGTTCAAACAATGGTGTTGTTACAAGGGGCTTTTTCAGTAGAGTTACAGCTAGCAGCCAGCTAGCTCAGCACAAAGAATGGTAACAGGGGGAAACAGCTAGCCTGGTAACAAAATTAGCAAAACAGCATTTCTGAAAGTTACTAATTATCACACTTTTTAAATCTGATCTCTACTTGGATTGTTCCATTGGATCATTTCTTGGTCCAGCAACTTCTTGAAGTTTCTGCTGGTTGCCTGGTTTCCCTTGTTTCTAGTATGTATGCTAAGGTAAGTCTGCTGCTGAAGGTAGTTTCATACTTGGGGTGGAAAATTCGGAGTGTTATCAATCTTCTCATCTCACTCTCGGCAAGAAGACGAAAAACCTATTTCCCAAAATGTCAAACTTTTGCTGAAAGGTTATGGAAAGATTTGGGGTTTGGTTAAATGTCAAACTAAACAGGTCATACCTTGTGCTTCAAGTCCCTGTTGACTTTTTCAGTGCTTAACCCAGACAGCAATCTTTCCTTAACCTTAACCAATTTGCTTTGAGTGCCTCAAGAGAACCAAAGAAAAGTTTAGTTGATACGAGTGCAAGGAAAACACTGTCAGGAGACACTTTGCGGGTGCATTCAGTATTAACATTTTGTGACTTTTAGTCTACGTTAATTAATAGTTTCTTCATTATATTAATAACAAAAACATAATCCAGGTTTTGTGTGCATTATGTTTGCATAAAAACATAATTACTTTTCCAGCCTACTAATGTGTGTTTTCTTGGAGACAGGATATATATATATATATATATATATATATAGTTACTCAGTGAAGACACTTTGAACTGTTGCAAATTAGAGACGTGACCAACCGGCAACAACTTTGACATTCTCTCTGTGTGGCGCTAAACCAGTCACACAAACAATCTTCTGCCCTGTATACATAAACATATGCACATACACAAACACTGTCTGTGTCTTCAGACCACTAACTAGCTCAACTGCTTGCCAATAAATCAAAGTGCGCCTTTGTCAGCTGGATGGTTAGACACTAAACACACATCCATGAAAAACATACAGTTGGCAGCTTCGCACACAATTAGGAAGCGTGCAACAGGATCCCTTCGGGTTAAAAGCACCGACTGGCCCGCGTATGGCGCGATTTGGAATTCTCTTTAAACACAAAAACATCTGCATGAAAGTGGGAGCGTGTGTGTTTGTTTGCAAACACTCGCATATTTGCATGTAAAGGTTTCTTCTGTCTTCAAAGGAGGAAGTGCAGCAGAGTTGAGCGTAGAGGGAGCAAAAGAGCTGCAGCGCACCAGCCCTTCAAGCCTGCTCTGCATGCTTTATGTGTCCGACGGTAACAATATGTATGCATTTCCACATTCAAAGAGAACAGTGAATATTTGAATAAATTGCAAACTGACAGACCATGCTTTAGAGAATCAGAATGAATAATGTGCAAGGGATTTCTCTCTTGATAAGTTCAGCTCGTTCTATACTGTTTTCTGTAAAATGAGGAGGTAGAGGAAGAAGTAAAACGATGAGGGAAAAATAAACAAAGAACATAACTTACAGGTGGATTAAAAGCAAGGAAAAGAAACTAACATGATAAACAAGCCAACAGCATCTTCCTTTGTTAGGTAGAGCCTGACACAAAAAGTGTTTAACCAAAGCCTCGGTCAAATTTTCACAAAAGCTTAAATATTAGAGGAAATATTACCGGGGCCCTGCTATGTTTGCCGAGTTAAATATGCAGTGATGCATTAGTATCACAGACAGCTTGTCTGCTTGATAGCAGCAGACATATCAGTGAAACCTTGCCTCCAGCTAGACAGAGAGTGAGCAGAATCTAACCATCCGATCTGCTGAGCCTCTCCAGGTGAGCTGAGCTCGAGAAACCTGGCTCACTGTTGTCTGAGTCACCGGCTGCTACGTTAGCGCGCAGCCGAATCTATCCGACACAGAGCTGCTGCCTGCTGCTTCAAAGACCTTCTTCAAAATATTCCCCTCCGCCTCTCCATCTCCACCGATCTCTCTGCCACTTTGTACCTGCAACAGTAGGCTGAAAGCTCTCCCTCTGCCTTCTCAAACGGAGAGAATGGGCTTTGAGATGCTATCTCGCTGAATGCGCCGTATTCCGAACAGATGTAACTCACAAAGGATGGAATATATAGAACAAGACAAGTGGAAGAGTTTTGTTACTTAGACAGGGGTGAAATTTGAGGCATTAGTATGCATGAGTGCGTCCGCACGTGCATGCAGTCCCGCGCATACATATTGCGCCTTGCTTTACAGATGATGATTAGGAACAATGACATTTAGTTTGGTAAATGCCAAAGCCTAATGGGCAGAGTTAAGAACAGTTAATGATGTCTGGTGTGAGGCTCTGCTGACTTAGTGTGAGGACATTAGAGAGACGGAGAGACCTGTTTTCTTTAACAGTCAGAGCTCCTGTTTAGGTGCGATGGAAAGGAAGCGTCCAGGCACTTAAAAACCTCTAATGTTTGCCACCCACTGTTTCCTCTCTGCCTCCCTTCCTATCTAATTCCTATGAGTTTACTATTTGTGGCCTCCTTTTTAAAAAGCTGACTCCCCACCATCAACCTCCTCGGTCCCCCATTTCCTCCTGTTCGGACTCGCCTCCCCCCTCCCGTCCAATCATTTCCTCCCCCAGTCGTACTCCAGCATAAATCACCTCTCCGCGATAGTTTTAATGGCTTTTTAATGAGCCTAATGTTTTCTGTTTTAATGAACTTCTTACGTCAGCCTTAATCATTTTAGGGGGATGAAAAATGATTGAGAAATGGCCTACATTAATTTAATTTACTGTTCAATCTGCACAGCCCTCTTTACAACCCTGGGAAGGCCAGGGCAAGCAGGAAAGGCAGGAAGTGGGGAAGAATGGAAGGGGGAGTGGAGGATGGTCCTATCACAGAGTGGGCTATGAGAAGAAGATTCTAAAAGGAATAAGCAGGAGAATGGGTGTGAAAAGCAAAGAATGAGAGCCCGCAATGCCTGTTGTAAAGAGGCAAAGAGAGGAGGGACTGTATAAAGAGAACAGGAATGGACTGGGCGGTGTAGGAGCTGTAATTTATGAGACCATGCTATAGGCTTGTTGTTCAGGCTTATCTCCAATTAGGCTGCATTGTTGAGGCCTGCCAATGCTAGTTTCTACCACTCTGTGAGACCAGCAGATTTACATAGCCATTAACACAGCAGGCCTTGAATAAATGAACACAATATTCAGCATCTGTTGCTCTATGTCTGAGTTTTCTATCTAGCTTTTGTTGATTCTTGCTCACTCTTACTCTAACTTTTTTTTTTAACTTTCTTCATCGGTCTTCCTCCTGAGTGACACTTAGACTTGTCACTTTGCCAAATTCAAATTAACAGAGCCATAAACCAGCTGGTGAGGCCTTATCATCTAGGAACGGAATACAGTCTCTTCCTGTTTGCAGTTTGTACGTCAGTTTACCCAAGGACACCTTACCTTGCCAGCACGCTGTGAGAGTCAGCCCTCCGTTTCACTGTGTTGATAGTAAAAGGCTGCGAATATGCCAAGGCTGACTGCCAAGATTGCTTTGCACTACCTGAGCTAAGTTGTCCTTTACGGTTTGTGTGTGCGAGCGGGTGTACGGCTTGCCTGTCCTCAAGGCTGGAAGCATTACCATGCACCACTGATTATATGAAAAATCACAGCTGTGGCTGGTTACTATAAGTGCTGATGTGTTTAATGATCCATTGCTGGATTTGTGTGAGGGTGGACACAGGTCTTGGTAGGAATGAGAACGTTAATGTTTGAAATGAAACCAAACACATATATTATTCTATCAAAAGCAGATCGCTGTCTGTCGCCTGTGACATTTTTCATACAGCTGTGTACCGACCGTTGTATATGTTTTTATGTGTGTGTGACAGATGTGCTTGTCACCTAACAGACAGACATGTTGACCCCCGGCTCCGCCCTAACGCCAACTGAAAGATGAGATCAAGAGAAGGGATGCAGTCCTGCCCCGCCCCCTAGACTGACTGATATGTCTTGTCTGTGTCTGTCTGCTTAAAATACTCGACATGCAGATCCTCCACAGCCCGCTGCCCTCACACCATATTGGTATTAGCATCCACCTGTCTCAGCTCAGCAATCACTCCACTACTTTTTCATTCTCTGTTAATGTCCAGCTGTCAATCTTCCCTCCTCTGTCCTTTAATCACTTTCGCTTATATTCTGCTGTGCAGCTCCCCTCCATATGAATAATTTTAGACCTCTTTTTGTTAGGGCTCAATTCAGAATCAGAATAAAACAGTGTATTTCAGCTGCATGCTATCACTGTCAGGAAATCTGCACTATTTTGAGTTGTTAAGGGGTTTGACAAAGTCAATTTCTTGTAAGAAAATCTAAAACAAAAGGCCCTCAAACTACCATACTCGAGGTTTTTCTTCTTTTGTGTTGTTTTTTCAGCATTGATTGGAATGATGAGATTTTAAAGTAAGTTTTTTATGAGACTGAATCAGTTTCTAAGTAGATAAGAGGTACTTGTCAAGATGTGAATTCTGCGTGTTGTGGCCTGGAACATATTGACTTAGCTGTTGTGAATAAGTTTGTCACTGTCTGAATATGTAGCGAGGTGCATTTTGAAGGTTGTGTTTGTAATTGGTTGCCGTTGTCTGGTGGCGGGATATGATTCCCTGAGTTATTTACTATACAACAGGTGGCCAATGGCAAACACAGGCACTCAGCGCATTCATTTAGCCACTTGAAAATTATGCTGTTTAGATGTCTGAGCAGGGTTGTTCACATTATTATTGAAAGTAACCAAGAGCATTACCACATCATTATAACATCTTTCTAAACACACTTACACATTTCACAGCTGCCTGAGGCTGGCCTCAGCTGATTTATCCAGGTCACCAGGCTGCACAGTATACGTGTGGCCATAGGCAGGGGCGTTGTCAGACTATTAGCACTGCTATGCCCCAGGCTCCTGAATCACACCTTTGTTTTACTGCTCCAAAGAATCATTGTGCTGTCACAGTGCTAAATCGCTCTGCAATCTTAGTAAACAGTTTATTACATTTTTAATGTGAGCAAGCCATATGCACACTAAATATGCTGCAAATACGAAAGCCCAGAACACACAATTTATTCATCCATATAAAATTGGAAAGTTGGAAGCAACAGCAGATGAATGTTTTTTAGGCTCATTTATTTTGTTGGGATGGCAACGTTGGTCTGTCAGTTCACCACTTTGGCCCAGGTTGAATAATTTAAGCAGTTATTGGGTAAGTTTAATGACATTCCTGTCAGTCGCTGCTGTATTTTATGCCTAGTACTACATGGGAAATGTTAGCATGCTAACACCCTAAACTAAGGTGGCAAACACAGTAAACATTTTACCTGCTAAACACAGCTTAAATGATATTGTAACATAGTGAAATTGTCTTCATTTTAAACTCTCACAAATTAAATAATAAATGTTTTCCTGTAGAGGTTTGCGGCAGGATGTCCCTGACTATGACCATGTAAAATTTCAAGATATTTTACATTACATGCTCCAGTTACATTAAAACACTCATAAAATCCTCATATTTAAACTGTCATGAAAATAGGTTTGCTGAAATGAAATGAAACTTAAAGGGAATCATTGCCGAAATATTCAGTTAAATACTGATCAGGATGACGCAAAGTATGACAATGTAAAATCTGAAATAATTATAATATCTCAAGACAAAGTTAAAAAGCTGGCAGCCCTGGTCATTGTGAGCATGTTAGCAAGCTGATATTAGCATTTAGCTTCGGCTATGTGTAAGCTATTATCTGCTCAAAAAGCTTACCAATTTGCAGTGCTGGAGAATAACTAGTTACTTTTAACAGCTTTACGTTATTACATTACATTACAAAGTAATTGTGATCTGTAACAGTTACTGAAAAACATAGGCCTATGTGACTGAATCACAATTACCAGTCAAAATGTAGGGGTTACATCTGTAACCCTCTTTTCTTGATTGTTGGTATTTGAGCGGGCTTAAACATTTGTTTCTTCCTCTTTGTTTAATTTTTAACAACACGGCAAGACAGTACTAACACATTCCAACTTAGAGGTACAGCAACTTCTCTTCACTGTTAAGCACGAGGCACTCACTCTCTCTTGTGTATCACTCAAACCTGTCCCCACAAAACAAGGGCAGGTAGGACCCAATTAGATCATAACCATGGGAACTCAATGACTCCATTTAAACACTGCAAATGGAAATACAAATGAAAAAATATACAAAGTACTATAAAGGGCAATGAAATAATAATTTACCAGTAACTCAGTCATGCTGAATCTGTTACTACTTGAATGTAAATAATGTACCCTTTAATAGATACCACACTAACTTAAGTAATAGAAATAATCCAAAAATATAATGTGTGCAGTCATTATGGTTACACATCTCAACGTATTCTTCTTGGTAAAAACATCAGGCAACATATAGGATGTAACTTTTATTCTGTTGTTTTGCATCATTTCTCGGTGCAGGAATGATTTCTGGATGACTCGGGTCAGCAGAGCAGTTGGGAGACTGCTTGGTTGTTGTTTTTAGGACTTCACAGCTTTATTTCCCAGTTTAAAACATTTGTTAAAAAGGTAATCAAAATGTAATCACACATAATAAGTTACATTACTTTGATGAAGTAATTAGAATACTTACATTACTTATTAACATTTAAACAAGAGTATCTAGTAATATGTAACTTATTACATTCCAAAATAACCTTCCTCACATTTGTCACTAGGGTCTTTTTAGAAATAAAGTTGCTGTAGGGGACTTCACACCTTTTCATGCAAATCCTGTTGCAGTAGTTACACAATTATCTAGCTCTAGAAGATACCTTTTTACATCTTTTCTAATTTTTTTGTTGTGGCAATACACTCTCAAGTCGCATGTTTGAATTTCGTGGCTGCTACTACACTAAGACAAATTAAATTGTGTGCAAAAATTGTGCCTTTTAAGTGGATATTTCTTATCTGGACCGAGGACCTTCTTTCATATGCAGCAGAGGATGGCTTGGTAAGTGGATGGATAGACAGAACTGATGCTGGATGTCCTAGAGGATTCCTGCTAAGGACTACAGCAAGGTAATAAAAAAAATTAATGATAGGTTGAATGTGAGTTAAAATGCAGTTTCAGCTCAAAGCACTTGAATACATTTGTTTCTTTTGCTTAAATTTTGCTGATAGTGAAATAAAAGAAAACCCATCAGATGTAGGTCACCTTACTGCCCACAGTGTGCCAGCTCCGTGTGCTGTGTATACAGTATTACCATGGAGGTATAAAACTTATTTTGGCCTTTAAGTTGTTAGTCACTGACTTCACTTTTTTGGCCTCCTCTCATATTACATTTTCAAACCTGCCCATGTCTTCACACACACACACACACACACACACACACACACACACACACATGCACACACACACACCCTCTGAGCTGACCCATCAGCCAATCTCCAGACCTTCAAACTGACTCATTATGTAACCATCTCCACATAGACAGGTAGACTCGACATGTCACAATCAATCTACTCCCCCAAGACTTTAACAAGCTAAAGTGGATGGACAGGCCATTTCACAGGCCAATCCTCCACCCCTCCACCAGAAAGAAACTAGTTCTGGACAAGCCCTTGCTCAAATGTGTGTGTGTGTGTGTGTGTGTGTCTGCGCACATACTGTTTGTGCAAACACAGTGAGATTTCCCCCCGCCTTAGGACACTTACATAACACTGTCAGAGCGAGACAGGTGATGAGACGGTGGAAAGGCCAGAACTCAAGGTAAAAGACTGAGAGACAGTGTGTGTGTGTGTGTGTCTGTCTGTCTGGGTATGTGGTAGGTAGGTTGCTGGAGGATAATTAAATGTAATTTTGTCAGCTAACCAGCTCCGTCTTCCTTTTCAGATACGGTAAACCACAGAAGTAGAAAGAAACCAGATGGGTCATGGCCAACAGGGGTGTTTGTGTGTGTGGATTTATGTGCAGGTGGGCGGGTGAGAGAGAATGAGACAGCTTTAATTCCCAGACACCACCCCTCGGGGGCTGGAGGTGGAATTGAACATAGTCTGGAAGGGACAGCTTTGACAGCTTCCCTAAATACGCCCAGTAATGTTTTCACTCACACTGGACTGAGGGAGATCTAATCTTAGCCTGGATGCACATTACTGGCGCAAAAGCCCCTCGCACAGTCTTTGTGATTACCAAAACCAAGAATGCCGAGGTGGTCATTTTTCTCAAGCTGTGAACAAACTTCTGAGGAACATGTGCTCAGAGAATGCAGATTTACAGTGTGAAAAAGGCCGTCTTCTTGAAGCCTCATGATCTGGATGATTTGGATGCACAAGTCTTTGTTTTCCCGCCTTGCTTAGTCAGCACAATTTTATAGTCTACCTAAAGCACCCTGTAGACGTGATGCATCACCCCCATGACGAGCCTTGGGGCTTTGCATTCATCCTCATCTGTGAGTAAACTTCGGGGTTTATAATTCACCTTCTGTCCTTGCATTCCTTTGTTTGAGATTGTGCTATGGCCATTAGGTATTTCATCACATAAGTCACGAGGAGCTCAGGAACATATTTTCAGGAAGACACACAGAGTCTCTGAGATACATGTCATGGGAAATTGCTGGAGCTCAGGTAATTTCAATATATCAAGAAAGTAGATTCAGCACAGCATTTCTCTACCTAACTACAGTATATTATGGCTCTGTCGCTCATGAAGGGCTGTTGTTATTGTTGTTGTTGTTGAGTGTGCAGTAATTTACTCTTTAATCAGGTGTAATCAGTTATTCAGCCCATGCTCTTGAAATAATAAATAAATAAATCCTCCGCACAATCATTTTACATCTTTTGTATTTAACACATGTAGAACTATTGCCTGATACCAGACAGATTTGTCAACTCAAGTCATACAGCATAAACATGTTTACAGTCTGGTACAAAAAATGGTTTCGGTCTCTATAGCTAAGAGTCAAATTCCAAAATGTCGAAGTATTAGAGTACTGTAACTGTATTTTTTGTTTCTTTGTTTTTATCACCATGTAGGAGACTGGAATGACAGCACCCTTTGGACACCCATAACAACACTCAATATTCCTTTAGGTATCTTTTTTGCTTTAAAGGAATATTTCACCCCTCAAATGACCATTTGCTTATTAATGAATTTTGAAGGGAACTTTATCTCTTATGCCTTCATGCCGAATGAAGAATCCTTGAGGTAACAGGGGTCCTTATTTAATAGCAGCGGAACTAAATAAATAAATCTGTTTACAAGCCCTCACACAACTCATGCAGTGTAATTGAAGTCTCATGTATCCATTTGTATGCTCAGTACTTCCCAAACAGACAGTCCTCTGCAATGTGGAAGTTAACGTAAAGTAAAACTTATATGTGCTCTCTTCAAAGCCAGATTCATAAACAAAAACAGTCATTTTACCTCACTGAACATGACAGCTGCTGTGGAGTTCTGCACAGGTCCATTTTTACCTGTAAATCTCAGAACCAGAACTAGCCCGTTACCCGTCATTACCAGTGTTGGGTAAGGGTTACTTTAAAAGTAATCAAAGTACGTTACTGTGTTACTTTTTTAAAAAGTAACCAGTTACTTTACTGCGTTACTCCCTGAGTAAAGTAACTCAATTACTTTAAAAGTACTTCCAACATTACTCCCTGAGAAAAGTAACTCAAGCACTTTTAAAGTACTTTTGAGTATTCTACATTTCCTATTGGGCAATGGACCACAGGGCGCTAAGCCTACATTTTTTTGTCTCCAAAATTAAAGTTATGGACCACTTGCCCTTCACTGAGATCCAATTCTCCCATCACAGCCGTCACTTTGACCAGTAGAAACACAGAACGATCTGCTGCCGTAGACAACTGTATGACAACAACACCCCAGCGTTTTTAATATTTCCTCTAGGGATGTTACCACACAGAGTAAAAGGGGGAAATGATGGTGTGAAACAGCAGAGGCACTTTGTCAACCCGCTGAGTTAACGTTACTGTCATTAGCATCAAGCTAGCAAACAATGGTACATCCTCACGGTCGGACATAAAGTAATAACATTAACAAATAGCGGCGGGGCTTTTACTCACCACAACTGCAGAGGCTCCCAGCTTCATTTGAAACAAACTACATTATAGACGGTCCGTTATTTATTAATCCCTCTGTGTGTTTATATATTTACTTTTTATCCGCTCCGTTGTCTTTGTAAAGTTAACATATCGCACCGTCATTTCAAACTCAACACTTGTTTCAAATTAAAAGCCCCTTATAACCTCGGCTGAGAGAATCCCTCCATTTTCTAAATAGGCTTTTATTCTGAAACATTTGTCAGAACTTCCTGTGGAAGATACAGTAGCTTGATAGTTTACGTATGGCGCTTCAAATGTAGCTCCTGCCATCTGCTGACGCTTTTAGGTGACTACAACAACATGTCGGCTGGCACATGAACACACACACAGTGACTCAAATAATAGTCAAAGTAATAAAAACAGGACAAGAATAACCTGATGACATCACACACGCCGTGAAAGACGACCGGGGATAATTGGTGAGTACCAGCGTGTAGTGTGTACCAGGCATAATGCAAGTCCTGAGTCTGAAATATGTCTGTCAGCGAGTCCTACGCCACCTATTTAGATTCCACCGTAGACAAAGGCAGCATTTCTCTGACCGCGTAGCGAGCCACAAGCTCCATGGCTTCTTTCAGACTGATAGGTTTAACGTTATCGTAACGTAAAGTAATCAAAGTACTCTAAGTTATACCCAACTCTGGTCATTATGTCCACGTCAGTCCTACAGTCTGACCTGCACCTGTTACCTGTGCCCATACCCGTGAAGTTATACATATGTATGGTTTTTTTTTTGTTGTTGTTGTTTTTTTACCCATTACACAGCTTTTTGCAGGTCACCCAGTGCAGGACTCTGAGCTGCTGGTCTACTGCTGCCTCAATCAGTTCGTTAGTTTGTATTATTGTGTGACTGTGGTGTTTTAAAAGGTCAATTCAATTACACCGAAGACACACAAAAACACAAACCAACTGATTTAAGTGGTGGTATCCAAATACGAGGATGTACAAATGGTCATTTTTGGGGTTAAATATTATTTTAAGTTCACTTTGGATTGATGGACTGTGGACTTGTGGAGCATGCTGACAGATATGCCAGACACAAGCCTAATGGCAGGACCAGTGCCATCACTAATGCTTGTTGTTTGAGACACACTAATTAGGGATGTTAACAGCAAACTTATAAATGTGCCAACCATCACAGTTTGTGACTCAGCCAAGAAAATAGTACTGAACCATGTGGGCGTCAAAGAGATCATCATTAATGTGGGAACTAATGACATTTTAGTCAGGTCGTTGCCTCTGATGTGATGATTGGAAATGTGTTTTATTAGTGATCAGCTAAGGACCTGAAGCTTCACCTCAGCACTTCTCACAGAGAGGAAAGCAATCATGACATCAACATGACACCAAGACAGCAGCAACCCAAACCTCTCTGCCCATTGTCTGCATGGTTAATGGACTCACCTGGGACATCAAGCACCAGGTAAAAGAAACAATTTATCTATTAAAAAAAAAAAAAAAATCAAAGAAGAGGTAAACGGTGGAGTGGAATGCATGTGGAGAGCATTGGGGTAAGAAAAAATTAAAAGGCAAAAGCAGTTGGAGGTGCAATAAAAAAACTTCGACCAACTGCAAAAGCATACTTTTAGCCACATGATTCTATTCAATACATCATCTCCAATCAGTCCACTGCAGCCCGTCCTCATTCCAAAGTCATCAAATACTGCGACTTTGTCAGTGATTTCAGTGTCAGACACCTAACGCCAAATACACCCTTTGCAGTGGTATGATATGCCGCCGGGTGGCATAAGGTTGAAACACTGCCAGTAGCGACATAATATAAGGAGCAGGGAAGTCCATAGAGGGTGGGTCCAACAAACCCTGGACTTTCACCCAGAAGGCCAGTGTTCACTCCCCAAAGAGTCAAACCTTGATGTTTTTTTCTAAACCTAAACACGTGCATTTGTTGATATCCTGCTGTTGGTAGACATCCCGGAACGTCAACAGAAGATGCACACATGTGACACTTTGGGATCAGAATGCGGTGGCTGCATCTACACGTGTCATCAGGTCCTCCAGCAAAAAGGGCGCTAATTTTTAAATCTATTCATTATTCAACGGGCGATAAGTATTTATACCTAGCAAGACTCGACTAAGAAGGCTAACTGCAGATTAGAAACAGCAGTATAGGCTAGACATTGACATACATGCTACAGTGACATCTGTCAATAGTAGTTCAGCTTTTACTTTTCTTTTTTACACAAATACCATCATATATCAAATAACATCAATATCCCAGTATTATGTCAAAAAAGTATGAAGGTATGAAGAAACAGCACCTATACCTATTTTCTTTAGTCTTCTTTATTGAAACAGCGTGACACAACGAATCCTCCCTTTGTTTGGGTGCACCATAAGCTGATCCTCTGTGTATGTGCTCACAGTGTGAATGCCGTCCCCCAGTGATTGATACATGTAATTTCCAACAGACAGGGATCCATAGTTTTAGAGCACACCCACTGTTACCCACAGTGACCACATGTTTCACTAAAACAACCAGAACTGACACCTACCCGAATCTGAATTATAACTTCAAACCACAGCAACACCTCATGGAGAGAGATGTCCATCTTTTTGCCATTATTTCATTGGAGTAACCAAAACACAGATTCTCAACAGTAGCACAGACTGTCAGCTGAATACACCACAACGGTGTGGTTATTAGTGCTCATTACAATATCTTGTGCTGAATAAGCAAAGTGCTTTGCAGACACACAGTTGGAATGGAGTTTAAAGGACTTCTCTTTATGCCATGGCCTGCTTTATTTTCTTCACAAGAATTTTTTTTCACAACACTGTGCCAGAGGAGTCCAATTTCTTACTAATTATTTGCTCTATTCTCTCCTCATGCATTTTGCATTATGGATGCCTTTAGAAAACAGCTAAGAGGTTTTTTTTTCATTTGTAATGTCTTATATACAGTAGCTGCTCTTATCCGTATGACGCAAAATCCTCCATCTAGAAATTCTGCTATGTATAATATCTATAGTAGACCTGCATTATTCAGCACCAGTCTGATATTCACCTGTGTGTGCATGTGTGTGTGTGACGCACACTGGCCCCTGGCTCTGTAGCTCTGCCTCAAAGAGGGGCATTTACTGTTTAAAGTATCCGTGAAAGGAGAATATTGATTGCAGCACCAATAGTCTGAAGCCCTTCCACTGTCATGTTGTGCTGAATACATTTACACCGTAAAGCGCCTCTTCAAGTCTCCTCCTTAGATATAAGACCGAACCTTCTTACTGAAAGCTACATTCAGCAGGAATTGTTTCACCTTAAAACCGGCAAGTTTAAAGATTCAATCTGCAATTTTTAGGGTCTTATTCCACAAAGATGTAACATTTGACTTGCACATTGCATTGGCTGCTACCTGCATCTCAGCAATGGAGAAAAGACAGTAATACCACTGAAACCTTGAACCATGAGTAGAAACTGTCAGCAATTCATGCATGACATAGGTATTTTTTACCCCTGTTCACCTATTAATGTGCTGTTGTCAAGGCTGTGAATTGTTTCTGGGCGGTGTACAACCACAGATGGATCCGCTGTGGGGTTCTGCTGGTGATTCATATTAATGGCCCTGACCCCAATCCCTCCTTTTCCTTTTCTTCTTCCAATCTTTCTCCCCCCCGTCCCTCCCACTGCTCACTGTCTTTCTCATCCCTTCCAAACACCCAGGAGACAGATGGACCAACACTCAACTTCACACCATTTAGCTTTTCAAGGCTGCTAAAATAGTGTGTGTGAAGAGGTGGAGTGAGTGAGTTGGGAAACAAGGACTGTGTATGTGTGTGTGTGTGTGTGTGTGTTTATGTGTGTGTGACGGAGAGAGAGAATGAGCAGACGCACTGCCTCCATAAAACATGTCTGTGTGCTTGCACGTCGTGTTTAGTGCATGACATGTAGTTGAGTGTTTGGGTGTGTGTTTGTGTGCACATGAGGGCACCGGTGTGGGGTTGGCAGGCAGGGGAATGTAGGGAGTAAATGAAGGACTTAGTGCTCTACACGACTGACTGGTCAAATCTATGATGCTACCTTGAGCTTCCCTGGCTCCAGTCAGACACTCCTGCTCTTCCAGTAATAGAGACTGAGTGCTGCTCTGTACCAAGTCAAAGACCTGCACTGCACTGCCTGCATACTGTTCAGATATATAGTGAATTTATTGTACAAAAATGTGCTTCTACTTTTATACAGCAGTTAGAATCAGGATACGCCGGCAAAGAGGGCTGAAACGATTCCTTGAGAAACTCCAGTAACTCGATTACTGAAAATCAACGATGCAAATTATTTGTGTTTCGCACGGATGACCATTACTGTGGCACAATACGCTTATGCTGTGGACAGGTGAAGTGAAGAAGACACTTCAAAGTAGAAGACGTGGTGTGATGGTAAAATTGCAAAATGGAGAAAGAGAGAGAGAATAGGGATGGGTGAAGACAAGAGACAGACCAGAGAAAACGACAGACAGTGTCCAAACTTTGGGATTTCAAGCTGAAACAAAATGGAAACTTTGTACAGTGTTTCTCTTGTAAAACAGAACTAGACTTCAACAATGTCAATGTTCAGTATCTCAACAGAAAGTATTCAGTCAATGGAGTGGACCTGACAAAAGGTAACATTAATGTTAGCATCTAATGTAAATCAGTGTGTCTGCTAGTTGAGATGAAGGCTTGTGAAGAATGTTAATTCTGGATAATTGTGCCGATTTTCAACCAGCTCTGTGTCATTGTAGTGTGGGCTGTGATGTTAAATGCAAAATCCTCCTTCCAGGCTGCCACCACCTGAGGCTCGCTGCTCATCCGTCGGCAAAAGTCCACCAGGTGATGGGTGAGTAGCTCCAGGCAGCACAGAGGGAAGCCAAACACTGTTTATCTGCATAAACTGCGCCCACTGTTGTGACACAGAACAGGTTGAAAATTAACAGTTTTCCTTTTGAGATCGTAAATCCATATGTTGGTTAGTTAGACTTTCACAGATTGACTGCAGCTGTCTGTTTTGGGGGCAAAACTTAGTTAATTTGGGGACATAACCACAGAAAATAAAATTCTGCAGTCAATTCATGATAACCCGACCTTCATATTTGTTAGATTAGAGGTTAATATTAGTCACACCCACATCAACATATTCTCATAAAATGGTTTGTATGATATCCTATGGAAATGCACACACAACAGAATGATATCCTATGAATTAGCACCCCATGACTGATGTTACATCCTTAATGTAAAGTAGCATAATTAATGTAAAGTTACAGAGGTTAGGTTTAGAAAAAAGGAACATGTTGAGGACGTACCTTAAAATGACTCAAAGTTCACTCAGTGTTCCCATGGTCCTGAACATGCATCTCAGAATGAAAGTCCCGAGGAGAGTCTATGGTTTTGTGACCCATCCACCACCCCAACCTGCCTCCTTAGAAGACCACTTGAGACTGCTCTCTTGTTTACTCTCAGGTCATTGGTCAAGTGATAGCAGCCTTTAGAATTAGTGTACAAACTATGGTTGAGAGTGTTTTAACTTTTCACCTCCCTGCCTGGTACAGTCACCTTAACTGTAAATCCAAGAATACACTCTCTAGGTTTGTAACTATGGCAAGTAAAATAGTTGGCCCTTGACCCAACTCTTTAGAGAAAGGATGAGGAAGAAAGCAAAGAGCATCTTGTCAGATAGCTCCCATCCACCCTTTAGCCAGTTAGAGCTCTTGAGTCCTTCTAACCAAGTACCATCGGTATCCTTGCATGCAGTATTCCTTCACAAACTTAAGTTCCCCTCCACTAAAACATTTTAGCCCTAAACAATAAAGGATAGTCAAGTCAGATAGAGGTATATGAACAGTTCTTACCAGAGCATCTTAATGAAACACGTCTCTCACCAACTCTGAAATCACTGTCGACCTGCTGGCCTCACTACAGTGCTGTAACGTTACATTAAGCGGTAGAGCGTCTGTAGATTTAGTCCCAGTAACATTATATCCTGTGACGTGATATCCATTGTTATCCCGAGGAAGCTTTTGTTGTGGACAGACAGTGTCTGTGGTGGGCGACAGACTCGACATCATCATGTAGCTCTTCAAATATTCTCTTTTGCTCATTTTCCATATTTGTATCCAAGTACCGTAGTTGTAAAACATTTAGCTGCCTGACAGCGAGTGACTCCACTGTAGAAGACAGTTGCTTGTTTCCTGTACCGTTCAATTGTTTTGTCAAGTTGTTGTCTAACAGTGCCTTCGTTAAACTCCATCCGCTGTCGCTTAGGCGCTGTAGCTACGAGCCAATACAGTTGGGAAATGTTTTGGGCTGCAGGGCTGAGTTTCCCAAAACATGATCCTTCTTAGCAACGTTGTCTTCTTTGTGGCTTAGAAAAACTACACTGCAAAAAAGAAAAGCACCTAGCGCCCTCTAGCGTCCCCACTCAGTCATCTACAGCCAGGACGTACTCAGAGTATAGATGACACTAGTGCGCGTGATGGCGAGCCAAGACAAGAAGTCGAGTTTTTTTTTGGGGGGGGGGGGAGTAACTAAAAAGTTACTTTTCTCAGTAACGCATTACTTTTTGGTTTAAGTAACTGAGTTACTAACTGAGTTACTTTTCAATGAAGTAACTAGTTACAGTAACTAGTTGATATTTTTCAGTAACTAGCACAACACTGTATACAGTATCATACTGTTGATTAGATAAAGCTGAGATGTTATTGCTTTTGCCATTCAGTTACAAGTTTGTATTTAGCGCACAATTCTACACACTCATTTTATTCTATGTCTCCTCTTCTCAGACTTTCTTTTCTAAACCAAAAAGGTATAAATTTCAGATCAGTTCAAAAGTTTTCTTTGTGCACAACTTACCACCACAAAATGACATAACATTCCACCTTTGAGGAAAAAAAATATTTTTCACATCAGACATTTTGATTTATTGTAAGAGCACAGGTTTCACTAATAACCGTTCCTATTACAATGGCTCTGTTCGGCTCAAGTGTCCCAGTAAGCCTTGACAGTGTGACAGTGAGCCGGCGTGCACAATACCGAGACTCTGAAACTCAATTCAGCTATCATTCATTTTATTATTTACACCTGTGCTTTTTCTACTTTGACATGTCAAAATGTGCTCTGCGAAAAAAGACCTATTATATGTAGTCTCACATTATATAACGCAAAAATTCATTATTTTTCCACCTCCTTTTTAATGTTACCTCTCTCTGCTACACAAACACAGGGTCCATTCAGACACTGAATAGACCTTGTGTTGAGATTGAAAAATATTTTTCAAGATCAAGAATTAACTTTCAATGTTAACTTTTAAGGCATCAAGGACTAGAAGTCCTTCAAGGGGTCAGAAAAATAGAAACTAGAACATCTGCAGTTCCATCAAGTCTGGGCAAACTCCATCTGCTAAGAGAGATCACGTGATACGATCAAACGCTGCAGTATAGCTACTGAAAGGGCAGCGCCTAGAGCTGTGTTTCACCACCCTTTATATAAGCAGTTGCATTTTTTATGTTGAAATTAATGTAATGAAATAATTACTAAAATGTATTTAAAGGTCTAGTGTGTAGGATGTAGTGGCATCTAGCAGTGAGGCTGCAGAACCGAAACTTCTCCTGTATGTAAGAACTACCTGGCCCTACCTGGAGACAGTGTCTGATTTGTCTGTTCTGGGCTACTGTAGAACAACAGGGCGAACTCTGTGGGAAAGGGCTAGCTCCGAATGTAAATATAAACGGATCTTTCTAAGGTAAAAAAACACACTGATTCTTATTTGCGGGTGATTATACGCTAATGAAAACATAGTTATGAATTTGATATACCATTTCTGCCAATAGATGCCTCTAACTCCCACACACTGGACCTTTAAACTTTATCCAAGGAGGCTGCTGTCTTTTGCTCACACTCGTTACACACATTTACACATGAAAAGTGCCCAGTGCAGAAACATTCTGACCAGCTCTCCTGGATGAAATATTTAAAAAAAGCAGATGTGACTCTTGAGTCTGACATCAGCAGCGATAGGGCAAATGTTGCTTATCCTTTGTCAGTGTTTTCCAGCAGCTCTGCTTCTGTGCAGTTTCACTGTGTGAGTGTTTCTTTCTGTGCTCTCTGCACAGCACCTTTAACTCTTAAGGCGTGTGACATCATTGAATCCTATGACTAATGTAAGATAAAGGCAGAGGACCCCTTGAGCCCATCTGACTTCACTGAAACCAAACCTAAGCCTTTGTCCAATTGTAACAGGATGTCTCCCTCTATGTGGGGAAGTGTACTTTGATATCTGAAGCCACGATTCTCTCCTTGAAATAGATGATGAAATTGACTGTCATTTTGGTGCAAGGGCTACGGTAATGCAGCTGCTGTATTGGACTACCGCAGCAAAGGGAGAGCAGAGCCACAAGGCCAAACTCTCATTTTCCAACTCAATTCTTTGTTCTGACCCTCACCTGTGGTCACAAGTTTTGACAGTAACTGGAAGAATAAGGTCCTAGACACACATAGCCAAAATGAATTTCATCCACAGGTTGATTGGCCTCTATGACAGCGTATGGATCTGAAAGGGGCCTCTGGGTCAGGATGCAACTTCTTTACACTAATGGAAGCCAGGGTGGTGGATCAGGGACCAAGTGAAGACACCTCCTGGGACTACTGCTATAGGGGTGAACAGGCCCATGGTCGACTGCTGGGAAGAACTGGGACACACTGGAGGCGCTACATTTTTCAGCTGGTGTGGGAGTGTGCAGGGACTCCTGGGGAGCAGCTCAAAGACATTTATACTCTGTTGTCTACTTGACACTAATGAGGATGAGACTGTAGATGGATCAATGGAGGATTTCACCGCTGGTAGTGAACTCAAGATTACTTAGATATTAAGATCACGGAGTTATTCACAAATGATTTTTAATGTGTCAGTTTCCTTTCTACAAGTCACAGAGGGGTTGGAGTTGTATATGTGTGTGTGTGTGTGTGTGTGTGTGTGTGTGTGTGTGTGTGTGTGTGTGAGAGAGAGAGAAAAAGAGAGAGAGAGAGGTTCATGCTTGACTGGGGCCTACAGGACTGTGCCTCAGTGATACATTGCTTATCTGCTTTGTCCACCATTTGCTAGCACATGGGAGACTTGCTATCTAGCTCCAGGGAATTAAAGCTACAAGTGAAAAGGCCCAAATAGCTTGAACATACACTTACTTATATATATATTGCAAAAGATTTGGGATGCAATGACACTGAACTGCTCAAAACTTTTGATGCACAGTTTGTGAACTTGCGTGTTTCTGCTGACCTTGACTGAGATCATTCTCTCCTTTAACTTTTTTTTCCCAATTAGGCAAATATTGTTGCAGTCATGAGGCACAGCCATAGGAAAATGATGATTTTTAGTCAAAAGTCACTGAACTAAAGGAACGCTTTAAGGCCAGGGGGTACTCTATTACATATCATACAGTACATTCAACCTATCAGAGAGTAGTGATCACAGATAGACATCCCCTAGACAAAAGCCCAAACTTCCTCTTTTCAGCTGTTTGCAATCAAGCATCTGTACAGATAAATAACTCTTAAACATTGGCACGTCCTACAAAGCAATCTGTCCTTCGTGATCCTATAGGCGTCTTTTCCACAACCCTGCTGACTTCATTCAGCAGAGCACGTAACTTAAAAGACTATTCCGTTCATTCATACCTTTCCAAACCTCTGTTGTCCACTGGTACACCATCTCCCCCTGTCGTCTTCTATTGGTGTGGTCACCGTGCTCACTGCTCAAACACAAGTCCTGCCCCTTGTCACTCTGTGCTGCAATACCGAAGTTCAGCAAGCTTGGTAAACAAAATGTTGATGGCGGTTACGAGAGGTGTCTGAGAGACCTGTAAAAGTGACCTTCGATACTGGAAGGTGTTGTGTTTATTCCATTCCCAAAACTGAAAACAAATTTTGCCCGATGTAAAGACTGGATTAGGCTGTACAATAGACTTCACCATGAGCTGACACCATGGGGCGACTATGGCTCAGAGGTAGACTCCACCAATCAGAAGATTGGCGGTTCGATCCCTAGCTCCTTCAGTCTGCAAGATGCTGAACCCCAATTGCTCCTGATGGCTGTTTCATCAGTGTGTGAGTGCTTGTGAATCAGTAGCAGGTTGCACCATGTATGATAGCCTCGGCCACCAGTGTGTGAATGTGTGTGTGTGAATAAGTGAATGTGACGTAGTGTAAAAATCACTATGAGTGGTTGGAAGACAAGAAAGGCGCTATACAAGTACAATCTATTTACCATTTACCTACCAGGACCAAGACACATATGTCTACTTAGAGGTGTTACTACCATAGACTGTATATAAAAATGGTCGACATGACAGTTCCTCAAAAGGGAAGCCAAAACATCTCAATCGCCCCCTGGTGGCTGGCTGCAGCACAGGTCATTAGCCCCATCCTCTCCATGTTAGTAGATGGGTCATTGTGTTGTCTCTGATAAGTTTAGATGTAAAAGTTTTTATTTGATGTTATAAAAAGGGGATTTGACGACGGGACGGGACCTGCACCGCCATGTTTCTTTTTGTCAGGCTTATCCCACCTAGCAACAGTAACTATGGCCAGTCAATTGCACAATACGGATTTAATAAGAAAACTAATTGACCTTGTTTTTTATGGGTGTTCTGATGAAATTAATCGATTGTATTTTTTATGATTTTTCTATGACATTCCCTTAAATGTTTGATCGTTTCTATTCTATATTGTCACACATACTGTGACAATATGGCAAAGGCTGAACATTAGCGAGGGCCAGAGCTGTCTACATCACCACTGCCTCCTTTTACTCTGATGAAAATATGCTTTATGTCAAGAATTCAGTTGCTGCTCCTCATTGAGAACCTTTACTCTAACCATGGACTCCAGAGCTCATCTTTCCAGAGTTTGAACATTCACTATTTGTGTAGCATAAAGCATGGGTTTATAAATTCTGACACTATGGTTCCTCCAACCCCACCCCTACCCCTACAAAACATGACAGAAGACTTAAATATTAATGGGTTTCGTTACGCCTTTCCCTTTCACCTCATGCAGTGTCTTTGCCTGACGTCTCTCCTGTGGTCCCCTGTGGAGGCACGCTGCTATAATGACACACATGCTCATACACAAAAAAACTCACACACCTGCAAGGCATATCTTTGACTTAAAGTCAAATTTTAAGCACGCTGATATCTCTCAACATGCAAAGCACACAAAACCAATTACACCCTTCCTTCAACATACACATGCGAGCACATATGAACCCACGTGCACATACACAGACACACGTTCACACACAAACACACCCTCAACCCAACTTTTATTGAACAAGAATCCAATTACTTAACCCAGCTTCAGGTTCCGCGCCCTCTTCGCTCCTCCACCTTGACAAGTCTGCGTTAATATCTGCTGACAGCCAATGTCCACCATGCACATGCACACAGCTCACACACACAAGCGTACAGCTGATCCCCATAAGAGTCTGATTAAATGAAAACTGTGATGCCCATTTCTCCATCCCAGGGTCAATGAATACCAATGAGAGACACATATCACAGTCCTTGGCATGTGCGTGTGTGAATGGCAAAGAGAAAGATGGGGAACTTTCATGCATTCCTACAGTGCTGAATATGTAGCTCTGTGGATTTTTTTTTCATCACCTTTTTTCTTTAATCTCTCCTGTTCATACGTCTCCATGACATCTGGATCTTTATTGTTCCCAGTCCATAGATCACTTATTAAGCCAAGTAATGAGGAGGTCATGCATAATTTCATTTGCTCTAGCGCTACCTGGGGACATTTTCTTACTTCACTAAAATCTATGATAGTTTCCTTTTGAAAGGCCATAACTCTCCTTCAGTAGCAGGCATTGGGGTCACAGATGCTAAATGGGCCATTTATAGATTCCTGGTGGAAGGAGAATATTGTGTTGAGTCGTTTCAGACCTCTTATTGAGGCTATTTGACTTCACGTGGTTTAATTTGCTCCCGGTGATATATCTGATATAAGGACCAACCTTTCAAATCATTCTTGTGGCTTTGCTCCTAGATGCACGCTTTCTCCCACACTGAGTCCGGGGCAGTGTATAACGGATGTTATTTAAGAAGAGCGACTTCAGTTAAGCAAATCGAATGTCAATATTAATGCCCGATAGATATTCTTACCAGCAGTGGCCCGTGGGGACTGGCAATGATTACTGGTAAATGCAATTATGTCCAGAGCAATGGGGGCTTCATCTACAGCACAGTGGTCCTGCATTTTGTTTTTCAGCTCAATAGTCACAATTGGAGCCCATTTCCATTTGCACAAGATATCTGCGGGCATCATTATAATTCATGTATGTAGCCACTGAATTGTTTACATTGGAGAAAAAAAGCATGCAAAACCTATCATTTCGCTTTGTTTTGCTTCCCTTTATTTTTCTTTTGTTTATGTTTGTATAATGCATGTGATAACCCCACGTCGCTCGAAGACGCGCCACCCGACAGGCTTTCATATGGAGAAATATCAAATCGCTGCAAACAAATAACATCGGCACGGCACACTTTAAAAAATTGATGTCCTTGGAGGCGGTTCATGTATGACAATCAGAGACTTAGAGAGATGGGGAATGTTGTCTGTGTGATACGGCACGTGTCCCCCCTCCCCTCCCCGTCCTTCTCAGCTTAAGAAGTGGGCCGCCATTGGTCAGCTGTCCTGCAGGGATGCTTGCCAAGCTTATCGGTCTGTTACAAATCAGGCAGAGAAATTGCAGCAGGAACATCTCTCCCTTTTCTCTCTGCTCTCGCTCACCGGGATCACTCGAGGGGATTGAGGCGCTAAGAACAGCACAAATCTTCACATCCTTCTTTGCCTTGCATCTACCTCTGATTTCCTCCACTTCTCCCCACATGATGGAAAAAAAGCCACATGTCCATTTCCTGCTAAATGTGAAACTTTTTAAAATAATGCGCTGTGTTTTAAGCTGCACTGATGATACATTATATTTTATATTCAGTTGACTGCAGTTTTCAGTTCATGATCTAGTATTAGTTATTTTCCGCTTTTGCATAATCCATGTCTGAAATGGCTTAAAGGTTAAATATCCCTCTGCAGTGTGTCCCCCCCTGCCTCATCTAAATTCCCATTCTTGACTGTAGTGAATTTACAGATAACATGTGAAGTCAGCGTGGGTGTAGCTTTCACCCAAATTTACCTAAAAGTATGATGAAAGGAAACCCAAAACGTTTAATAAGGTTGGGCGAAAATAGCTCTTGGGAATTTGAGTTGCATTCACGGGTCAAATTTGTTTAATGATGTATTTTCCTTCTTCATGTGGATAATTGGCCACATGAAAGAGGCTGAGATACCAATTCCACCACTGACAGCAGCCTCAGTAGTCCACAAAGCGGCCACAAGAAATGTTACATCTTGTGCTGTAAGAAGCAAAAGAAGGATGGATTGTTGTCATTACCTCTGGTTTTGTCTTGAAGGACAGTGACAGATCATTGTTGTCAATTGTTCTTTCCACCAACGTTCTGTGTAAAAGAGACATTAAGACTGTAAATCCAATGTTTAATCCTTCTCCATCTTAAGTACCTTCTAATATGTTGGTTTAAGCTAAATTCATCCCGGTCATACCTGTTGAAAGTCATTCTGAATGACACAGGAAATCACAGAATTAAGGAGAGGAAGCCAAGGCATGCTTAGGGAAGTATGTGGACAGGGCTCTCAATACAACACAATCACCATGTGTGTGTCTGTGAACCAGGCATATGTTGCATTTGTATGTTATAATGTAGTGGATTCATTGTAACTTCAACAAAACTGTGATTAACGTGTTGTTATGTTAGGCACAAAAAACACTTGGTTATGTTTGGAAAAGATCATGTCTTGGCTTAAAATACCCGCTTTTGATGCCACTGATATCTGGTGTTTGCTGGGCTCAAACATTGGTCTGCAGCTTGGCAGCCATCTCACCAAGGTGCCACCCCATCTACCATCCCCTCCACCTTTCGATGACAAACACAGCTCATAAACATGTACTCATAACTTTGTCACTTTATAAATGTTGATATGATAATATGTACAAATGTGTAACATATATGTGGTTTGCAGAAAAGTACAATGCCAACATTTTCTTCTGGAGAGTGGGCTTTTCTGTCCGGGGCTGGTTGTTGTGGCTCAGGCTGCAGGTCCCTTAGCTATAATTAAGAGAATTATTATTAACCTACAATGATTTTTTTAGACCAGTGATTCCCAGCCTGGGGGTTGGGGCCTGACAAAAGGATTCAGTCTGAGACAACACACAAAAGGATGTTAATTTTACCTTCTTCTTTTTTTAACTATTACAATGAGGCAATCTGATAAGGAGATGTACCTGGAACAAGGAGTTGTGAGTGCACATTGTTTCATCATGAGCGTTTACGTGCCAGAAAGGTTGAGAAAGTGTGCTTCCAACTTTATGGCAGTTTGGTGGAAGGTCCCTTCCTGTTTAAAAAGCCATGTTTAATGTCTCTATGCACAAAAATGAGGTCCTTTAAAGAATGTTTGTTGTGGAGAGACTTAAAGAAGTATTTTACTGCAGTAGGATGACTCAAATACTTTTGAAATTGTTTACTTCAGAGAAAACGGGCTGTGGCATTGGCTTTTGCTCAAGAGGTAGAAAACCTACAACTTCAGGAATGCACTATGCCACTCTGGACCAATATAGGCTTGGCTGTTTTTTTCCATCGGAAACAATATAGCAGAGTAACAAACAATCTTAGGCTGAAATATTTGAGCTGACAGATAAGCAGGGAGATCTGGGCGCTAGTAAACCACAGCTCTTTTTCACATACTACTCACATTGTTATAAAACTAGCTGAAAATCAGCAAAGTAATCCATCCAGTACCTTAAGGAGGACATGAAACTTATTGTTCAACAGTGTTCAACAATCACATACAGTACAGAGTAAGTGCAGTGTTCAAGTGTCTACAAACTTCAATCCACATAAATACGACAAAATTATACTATACTTCATTCAACACTGGATCAAAAAGTGCCTACAATGACTATTTTCTACCCAACACGTCATAGAAGATGCAGCTTTTTTTTTACCTCCATTAGTTCTCCCCTGCAGCAGGTGGCGGTGGTGGTTGCGGGGGTGGGGCGAGGGGGGTTCGGTGCCTGTTTGCAGTACCTCCATGTGAAACAGCTTAAGTAAGCACCATTTCCATATTTCTGATTCTGATAATGGACTGCCTTGCCATCACCAAATTACCCCAACACCACGCTGCCAGCCAAGTGAGTGAATTAGTTAATGTCCAAAAATGGTGGTATTTCCCACTCCCCTTCTCCCCTTACTTTTAATGTGTTCTGCGTGTGTGTGTGTGTGTGTGTGTGTGTGTGTGTGTGTGTTTAGAGGGGCTTGTGCTTGGAGAGCAAGCCTAATGACTTTTTCACCTCTCACACGTGCCTCGAAGACACATTTCAGTTTACATTTGCGGTATTGAATTCATAATTGCTTGTTGGCCATATAACTTCCTGTATAATGAAATGCTTTCATAATAATCAATAAAGGAAATAGAGCGGGTCCATTTAAATGTTGTGGCAATAGGAGAAACCCATCAAGCTGAACTGATGCTTTCAGTGCTGCAGTGTGTTACCATATCAGTGAGTGGAGCGTGTGGAGGAGGAGAAGTGGAGTGGATTCCATTTCAAAAAAGTCTCCTCTTGGGGACCGCTATCTTTCTTTCCTGAGTGATGACATGCAGGAGGCGAGGAAGGATGGATGTCTGTCTGCGGTGTTGGAACTGGTCCTGGCCCTGAGGTGCCCCCCTCACCCAATCTCTCTCGCCAGCTCACAGTGGATTGTGCTTACTCTCATTTAGTCAGGCCTATTTGTCTTCCCCTCTAAAGCCCAACCTGCTCCAAAGATGTAATTCCATAAAAGCATGCAATCAATACACCAGAAACTGTACTCTCATCTATCATTTTTGAAAAAAAAAAAAAGAAAAAGAAAAAAGCAAATAGGGAAAATTGTGTGTCTGTGTGAGTGCATGCATGTTTGAGTGCGTCTGTGTTCAGACACAAATATGGCAAATAAGCCAGAGTGGGGCAGGTCAAAAATGCTGGCTCAATCATGAGCGCTGCTGGCACACACAGGTGCACAAAAGAGCTCTCTCCACTGGATGGCACTGTTAAGAGTTTTTTTTTTCTTTCTGTCTTTTTTTCAAAGCGGTAGCAACAATCAATTCATGTGTGGTGTACTGTGTCAAAAACGAGGAAATATTAATTTCTTTGCTCCTGGAAACCTTAACATTTCCAGGAAAGATATAAATACAATATCCACACAGACACGTACACCCACACACACGGGCCTCATTAATCTCCTCTGTAACAGGACTCTATCCTCCGGCTCCAATATTACAGTAAATGGTGATGCTTATCTGCAAGCAGTCCTGCCCTTGAAATAGGTGCTGTTCCATTCCCAGCTAATTCCACAGCCATTAAATGGCTGGCACATTTTTCACAGGTATATAAATTGCTTTAAGCTGCGGCTTACTCTCAGCACATTGAAATACAAACACGGATGTTCTCTCCTTTTTATCTCACTCTGCCCTCTGTCTCCCTAATACTTCCAAACCCCCCGCCCGCCTACCACCACCTTCCCATCCTTCTTCCCACCCCTCCCTTCTCCTTACAAGTGAAATGAGCATGGATTGCCTTCTAGCTTGCAGCAAGGTTGAGGTAATAGCTTATTAGCAGCCAATAAACATCAGTCATTTCCATTTAAGCTAACACTCCAATCTTGTTCATAATCACCAAGACATGGATAGGGCTGGAAATCAATGGCACATTTTAACAGGGTGTCCCCTGTGTAGTGTTTGATCTACCTGATCAAGGAAGAGAGGGGATGCTTTTTTCTCATCCGAATACATGCAGATGCATTCATAAATCAGCAACAATCACGACTCAAGCTTGCAGGCTGCATCAATAACACACAAAAACAAACAGTCCAGACTTACTTGCATTTTAATTAACTTCATCATACCATTACTGTTTTTAAATGTTGTACTGTTTGGACAACATGCTAACATGCTCTAGTCCCAAAAATGTAACTTTGAAAATGATGGGCGAAAATGAACAAACCTGAGGTCATGAATTCCTAACATGCTGTAGTGTGATGTAGCAACAGCACTTAATGAACAAGCAAGGATCAAGCGGGATCCTCTGAGATTGGAAAATGAAGCCAGTAAGGAAGTGCCAAAAACTGCAGTTCCTTGTATGACCACTTGAGGCTGGCTCAAAAAATGAATCAATCCCTACAGGCCCCCAAAAATGCCTTTACAGCAGAAATAAATAAGTTTACATCCTTGTACAAAAATGGGTTTTTTTGTACAAACATGTGTTGTGTTTTATTGCTCAGAGCATTTAAACAAATGGACCTGCACGACCTTCAAGTCACTTGACCACTTTTTGCACTACATGTCACATTCACCCATTAACACACTGGTGGCCAAAGCTACTATACAAAGTATCACCTGCTACTCTTTTTTTTTTTTTTTTTAACACACACACTGATGGAACAGCCATTGGGAGCAATTTTGGGTTCAGTATCTCGCTCAAGGATGCTTTGACATGCAGACTGGAGGAGCCAGGGACTGAACTGCTGATCTTCCGATTGGTGGACGACCGGCTCTGCCTCTGAGCCACAGCCATAGTCAACACATTGATAATGAAGGAGAGGAAACGTATGAGGTAAGTCATGGCATATGGTCAGGAAGTCATTTTTCAGACCACTGAACGTAGCACAAGGTTTTGGAGGTAACCAGGATGTCTGCTACTTGCCCCTCAAAGAACAACAGCTTGTTGGTCAGTGACCAAAAAGCATCTACGTAATTTAATCTTAACTACATTCTTATATTGTTTACATATTTTATTTTGCTCTTCAAGTTAAATTTGGAATATTTATTATCGCGCTCCTTTTGTGCAGGTAATGGGAGTTATGATTAAGTTTGGCGGACTGATATGTATAAGGTGTGAGATGCCGCCATTGTTGTCGATGTTCAGTTGTCCTGCGGTCTTTTTCAGACATTAAAGTGGATCTAGTTACCCAAAGAAGCTGTCCCAGTGCTCTTACTTCACTCTAGGTAAGACAGGGGAGATAAACCTGCCTTACACTATTGAATGTGCAAATACAGCTATAATGAAGTCTCACAGAGAAAGTGACACCATAAAATATCAAAACTCCAATGTTTTGAAAAATTCAATACATTTACACGTATCAACTCAAAGTAACCGACACTGTGAAAAGAATCGGCCGGCCCATCGCTGCTGTAAAAATGCCTGAAGGCAGCCTCTCCTCCAGAGAAATGGGGTGTCGATCACACATTCACATCACACCCCTGCCCATCCAGACCTGACAGCAGGACACCTGCAGCCTCACTGATGAGGGGATGAAGTACTCCTCCCCTCCGAACTCTCACATTCTCTCATCCATCCATTTTATATTCCTCTCTCCCCGCGTGCCCACAGCCACAGAGCAGCTGGCCAGTTATTTGTGACCTGCCAGTCTGCGGGTGTAACAAGGTTTCGACGCAATTAAGAATACATTTCCCAGGTACCAACGCAACAAATCACAAGCTTGAGTCCCTGGATAAAAACATACACATACACACACACATAAACTTTGCCTCGCTAGTTGCACAAATCAAATGCTACACAAATGGCAACATGAAATAACTACTCATTGTTAGAGAAGAAAAGGCAATTATTAATCAATTCCATTTGTGTTGGGCTGAAAGGGGTTCAAACAGTCCCATTATTTAGAGGAAATATTTGCTGTGGTTGTGCAGCTTGGCTCGCGTAATCACTACCCATTATGTGTGTTGATTTGAAAGTAAAAAGCAAAGTGGTCAAATACATCACAGGCAGCCATTACTGTGTCAATTCGCAGACGGAAAAACAATCCATTGTATGCTATAAATTATAAACATGCACAATGCAACATGAACTTTTTTCAACGTGTTGATTTTAAAATCTTGGTGAAGGAGTGAGGCTGGCAGGAAGAATGTGTTTTTGCTCTAACAGGGAAATGGTACACTGTCATATCAGAATTACAACCTAGAGTTTTCCTGTCCAGTCCACTCCTCAAACCACGGTGCAGTAAAAGGCAAACAAACCGAGATAGAGGGTAATTTACAATTATTAGATCTTGAATTTTTCCATCTCAGTTTTCGTTCGACAGTCTCGCCACTTTTATTATCAATGTAATGAGAGGAAACATGAAAGTTTATTTCAAGATGCATGAATGTGAATTTGGCCAGCTCATTTTAAGCTTCGCATTAGTAATTTTAATAGTTTCTCCAGACATAAAAATACCTTTTAAACCTTCTTCAATAAACTTGATCCCATTACATTTGTCTCTTCCACTAAAGGTACGATAAACAATACGTGTGTAGACTGTATGGAGATGATTAGATTACAACTTTTATGGAAACATCTGTGAAATAATAATGTTTTTAAAATGATGATGATAAAAACTGATGCCAGTAAAGAAGGCAAGCTTATATATGTTTGTTTTTTTAATCACAGATCATAAACAATTCAGGAACCAAATGCTTTTACTCACAGACAAACTTAATTGAAGTGTGGTGAGTCATTCATTCAGAAAATCAACACGAAAGGTGTCAATTTTCTCTTCAGTGTGTAGGATTTAGGGAGATATATTGTCAGAATTGTCAGATTGTTTTCTTTTGTGTACAATCACATGAAAATAAGAATAGTTGCGTTTTTGTCACCTTGTAATGAGCAGTTTGTATCTATATAGTGAGCGGGTCCTCTTCCACGGAGTCCACCATGCTGCACCGCCATGTTTCTACAGTAGCCCAGAACAAATAAATCAAACACTGGCTCTGGATAGGTCCATTCACATTTTTACATTGGCTATCGTATAGTTAGCAGGCCCTCCGAGACGAGAGCATCACGAACACCAATTTTTTTAGGTGAAACTGCTATAATTAGTGTTTTTATCAGTTAAAATCTCCGGGTCCATATGTTTTGGAGAGAAGGAGACTGTCGCTCGTCTGCAATGTGCCAAACAGCATAGGAGAAACACTCATTTGTAACATAAAACTACTTTATTCAGTATTTTCACCAGTTTTAATCACCTAGTCCATTTGTTTTGGGGAGGAGGAGACCTCTGCTGATAATTCGGCTTCTGGTAAAAAGCTCCTGAACATCTGGATCTTAAGTTATCAGAGAAAAGAGGTGAGCACAGATTAGTAGCTAGTGGGCCGGCAGCATTCAGCCTCTCTCCGATATAGCAAACAACATCAGAGAAACATTGATTTATAACATTAAACTGCTTTAGTAAGTGTTTCTACTGGTTAAAATCACCGGGTCCGTTTGTTTTGGAGAGGAGGAGACGTCTATGGATAATTCAACTCCTGGTTAAAACCTCCTGAACAATAAACACTGAAGTAATTTTAACTGAGATAAATTTTAGCTCGTTCCAATCTGCATTCCTCACTGCTAGATGCCACTATATCCCCCTAAATCTTACATGCTGGACCTTTAAATCAGCTTTTTTTTTTTAAAAAAGCAAGTGCTGGGCAAGCAGCCTGTCTGCTATGTGCCAAACCGCATAGGAGAAACACTTATTTGTAACGTGAAACTGCTTTATTCAGTGCTTTTACTGATTTTATTCACCTGGGGCCTAATGTATAAAGGGTGCGTACGCACAAAAACGTGGCGTACGTCCTTTTCCACGGCAAAGTTCAGATGTATCAAGAGTGAAATGACCGTGGAAATGTGCGGTGCCTCACGCCAACTTCATGGCTGGCGTACGCACGTTTCTACAGCTGTTGATCCTTTGGCGACAC
>NC_065509.1:15100812-15133883 GCF_006386435.1 Epinephelus moara
TCATTCTTTTGTTTTAGTTTTCTGCTCGTGCAGAGAGGGGAATCTCAGGTGCAGGGTTCATTTAAATATGATTTGCATATTTAAATGGGGGCATGGACAGGGAGGAGCCGGGTACTCCAACATGTGTGCTCAATTCCACGTTGACTGGGATGTACAAAGGAAATGTGCTTGGATTCATGTGTACGCACAGATTCATACATCTGGATATTTTTGTGCGTACAACGTTTTCTGGATTTAAGCGTACGCCATGTTTCAGTAGGAAATCCACGCAAGTCTTTGTACATGAGGCCCCAGGTGTGTTTGTTTTGGAGAGGAAGGGACCTCTGCTGATAATTCGGCTTCCGCTAAAAACCTCCTGAACATTTGGACCTTAAGTTATCAGAAAAAAGAGATGAACACAAATTAGCAGGTACTGGGCTCGCAGCCTATCTCCGACATACCAAACAACATTGGAGAAACATTGATTTTTAATGTGAAACTGCTTTATTTAGCATTTCTTCTTGGGTCCATTTGTTCTGGAGAAGAGGAGACAATACGGATAATTTGGCTCCTGGTGAAAACCTCTTGAACAATAAACACTGAACAAATTTTAACTGAGAGAAGTTTCAGCTGGTTGCAATCTGCATTCCTCACCACTAGATGCCACTAATTCCCCCTTGGATTCCCCCTTCCCCCTGGACCTTTAAATCAGCTTTTTTTTTTAAAAAGCAAGCACGAAGAAACCAGACGAGGTAATGACAACAGCAGACTACAATCAGAACACATCATTAAAAATGTGTGAGAAAGCATTCTTATTACAGAGATGTGGGCTGTAAAGTTACAGTTCCTTCTGCTCCTCATAATTATTTAATATGTAGTGGATAATTAAAAAAAATACTCACAATCTAATTCAGATTTAGGTCCCCCGAAGTACAAATTTGGCACCCTCTCATTCCCTTTACATGTTCCCTAGTACCTACCTTTAGGCACCCAGTAAATATTTCAGTGGTGCCCATATGTACAAAATAATTACACTGAAATTTGAGGGCTGTAATCAACAACATTTTCGTAAGCGCTCCATGCCAATAAAAGTAGAAAATTCAATGTTGTTAACATGCCATATCTCTTCCTCACGTACTACTTTTCAATTGTGTTTGTCTGGGGCTAATCACTTAGCATATGAGCATATCAATATTAAATTCAGCCACTGTCAGCAGAGAGCAGTAATCACAACAAGCACTAATAATGAAGCCCAGGAAACCTTGTCAGTTTGCTGAAACATTCTATAAACATCAATACACCACCCAGCGTACGCATCACACAGATGATTGGATGACAGGTATTGTTAACGCGGACTATATGTCTACACGGTTTTAACTGAAGCCTCTTCTCATCTAGTGTCACATCATAATTTGCCGACGGTTGATTAAACTTTCCATCATTTATGCTAATTGCAGGATGGGTGATTTCTTTTTATGCTCAGCTCTTTCCTGGTTGGCAATTTTCTGGAGTCTACTAAATCAAACTATTAAGAAAAATCATAAATTTTTCTTTTATTGTTGTTAAGAAAATGCACACGAAACCGCTTTCAAATTCCACAGCCTGCAGTGAAAGATCCCTCTGATTACTGATTACACATTGTGCATCGTGCAATTTAAAGAAGCTCTGGATTTAATTTTTTTTTTTGCTGCTGCTGCTCGAGGGCATGAGATATAATTTTCAGTTGGAATTATGTTTTTTTATAGTGTTATTGCTACAACCCTCACAATATATATATACACTGTCATAGCGTGATGCACACAAAAGAGCACATTGATCATATGTATGGACCGGAAAGGGTTTGGAGTGCACCTCCTCTCCTCCTCAATCCCCCCCTTTCCCCCGACTATTCTGAACAGCACACTTATCTCTGCCTGATATAGTTTTGTACTGTATGAAGCACATAATAAGCAAGCATGCACAATTTGTGTGTGCGTGGGGGTTTTGTGTGCACACATGTGTGTCTGTGTGTGCCTTCCTCACAATCCAGACATGGTGCAGAGACGGAGGGAGGGAGGGGGGTTGGAAGGGGGGGGGTTCGACATCTGCAAATTGAATTCTGCCCAAACGTGACAGTGATGAAGTGTTGTTCATAGCAGCCGTGATTGTCTCTATCTTCACTCCTGTCCGTGAGTATTACAGCAGGCCGGCCCGCTCCACAGGCCACAACCCCAGCCTCAGCTAGCTCATCTATTAATGACAGTATTGGAAAATCAAATTCATACTAGATACATGTTTTATCAGCCAGAGCTGGCAGGAGAGAAGGTTGGTGTTTGTGCACCTTCCATCCTTCTCACTGCGTGTTTTTCTCTCCTTCTGTTTCTCCTTGTAAGATCAGGTGTCCTTAGCCCTCAGGCCGGCTTTTAATAATAGGATAAGGTGCAGAAAATTGATCTGGCTTCACAGGCGCAAGCTTTTAGGATTATGTCAATAATAAAACAAAGTTTGGCCTTTCCCTATCCTGCGTTTCTCTTCAGGCGAGCAGAGGACCTCTGTGTTGCACTATGACTCTCTTTGTGGCTTATACCTTTCAAAAGAAGAAGAAAGGGGAGGAGGAGGAGGACAGAGGAAGGGAAAGGAGGAGAAGGTGTGGTTACCTGGGGAGATAAAAGAATTCAGAGAGAAACCTAGGCGCAGGTATCTCAGCGGAGCTACCTTTCTCCTACAGGGTGTAAAAGAGCATCAGGGAGGCAGAGTAACTTAAGGGGAAAGGAGTCAAAAGTAAAGAGGGATGGAGGGCAAGTCCTGGAGAGAGGAGTGAAATACAAGCTCACAATAGAGGTCATGTTGAATAAGGAAGCGATTGATCAAATGGAGAAGGTAAGAGAACAGGAGCATGGGAAACATGGTTAGCAGCTTACATATGTTCAAGAGCGGCGCTGGATGCCCTCCAGGTGTGCTGGAAATAGTGCAGCAGAGGAAGGATTTCAATACCGGCTCTTCAAACAAACACTTGAAAAGGTAAAGTGGAAAAATATGGCTCCCCATATCCACTTCCTTGGAAATCAATGCTCTCTGAAGTTTTGGTAACAACAAATAGTATACAGTCTCCTATAAAAGCATATGGGAGATCCTCTTTTCTCCGTTCTTTGCTGCTTTTCTTTTCTGTGGGTGTGTGTTTTTTTTTTCTTTTGGTATTCTGGACACAGAAGCACTCAGGCCCAAGCTTCCTCCTGTGATATGTGCTGTACTGCTCTCGTTCCTCTTTTCCTCTGCGCCTCCACATCTCACTAAATGGCAGGCGAACACAGACAAGACTCAGCTGGTTGACTGACTCCTTCAGTTCACACCAACAATGGCTGGCGGTGGGAGACAGGGCTGCTTCGATGGATATAGCCCCCCATAAACTAGAATCATTTCTCTCCTTCTCTCTCTCCTTCTCTCCATGCTTCTGTCCCTTTTTCTCTCTTAGCAGAGAGTGCCGCCGCTGTCAGAGTCTGAGTGATGTAAGGGTGAACTTGCACTGACCTCTCTTCTGGTAATAAGGATGGAGTGACAGAGCCTTCATCACGACACAACCCGACAGTGAGGGAAAGGGAGATAGACTGTGTATGTGTGTGTTTGTGTGTAGGAGGGGTGTACACAGCTTCCTTAAAAATGGGTGGCAGCAGCAGTCCCTACATCATAGTTTATGAAGGTTAAGCAAAAATGTCTCCAAATTTCATCATTCTCAGCAAAAGCACAAGAGGAAAAAACAAAGAGAAATAAACCTCTCAGCGACTGGGAACTTCTGAGGTTTAGGGGAAAAGTCACAGCAGAGCAAGAAGCATCCTGGGTATATCTGGATAAGTATGGTTGCTATGGTGAAGTCCAGCTAAGTCCATTCTGTCTCTGCGTCTGACATTACAGCAGTCGGAGCTCTGGGGCCCCCGGTGGGTAAAAAGCTACTTAACATTAACGAAAGGCCCTCAACTTCGCCACTCTGCTTTCCGCCTTAATTTGACGAAGGAGTGTTCTGCTGTTTATTGAAATACACAGAACAAATATAGAGTGTACAGACCACGCAGGCATGGGGACCAAGCATGAGTGTACTTTAGGTCAACAATGGAAAACGTTTTTATGCGTTTGTATGTCCCCTCTTAAGGCCTCCTCCCCCTGAGCCATTAGACTGAAATGAGTGAGTAAACCAGAAACAGCACTTTCTCTGATTACCAACAAGCATGACTAACTCAGCACACTAAACCATATCCTTACATGACATCTCTATTGAATAATAGAGAGAAAGAGAGAAAATAACTATTTAATGTGAAGCTGAGGTCACTTTGCTCAGCTTTTATGACCACAAGACTTTGTGGTCACCATAAGGTAGCAGCCAACAAGAGGCAGATTTTGTTACCTGTGGACAGAGTCCTGCATTTAAAGTTTTTCCAACGCACTTTAGATGAAACTATGTCCACTTCCACATGACGAAAGCAACCTACTACACGTCAATGTACAGTGATTGGCTGCCAGCCTACTGCTGTGGCACATAGGGACTGGGGCCAGTTGGGTGCTCGCTCAAAAAGGCATCTTATAGCTGAGCACCCTGTTTGAGTTTATAATTGGCTTTTAACATCACCCTAACCAAAAAACACCCAAGAGTTCCACAGGCAGGATGTTGGGTTTCAGTGCCCCTTTACCTCTTTTATGTATCTGAGGGCGTTTTATACTGGGTAACATTGATTCGCACTGTGCCCGAGTATGAATACCCCTCCCCCTCTACTCTCCCACCGCTGAGCTATCACATTAATAATGTTCTGTACCCGACTACACTTATGTCATCATCTCCATGACATTTTTGTTGTGCCACAATGTAGAAAAGTGCGCTGCATACAGACACTGCTGCCCTGAGGACTGTCAACCGGAGCCTGTGGAGCAAAGCTGTGATCCTGGCCGGAGGACAGTGTTGGAGGGATTACTTTTAAAATGTATTCCGCTACATATTACTGAATACATGCCATACAATGTCATTTGTACCCTGTTCTATTAGATAACCCAAACTAAGTCATGTATTCTAAATACTTGGGATTATTTTTAGAAGACTTAAAAATCTTCTTATTGAGCTCATTTGTCTGGGTCTTTTATTTCCATGCTGAAAACCCATTCCTAACAGTGTCCTGCATCTCCTCTGCCATTGTGATGTGGAAAGTGCACTGTACACACTTTTTAATATAAAACCTGTTTATTAGAAATGCATGTTTCATGTGTCCTAACAGCAAGCTAGCTTCACTCTCTGTTCACACTTATTCTATTAAATATGCACTGCTGTTACATCATGTAGACAAACAACATAAGCCATCAGATGTGCGCTCAACTCAAGATGTACACACATTTTATATTGTGATAATTTCTGGAAATTACATACAACATAGCCAAAAACATTGTTATTAGTGATGACAGTTGCTGGCTGATTTCGACTTGCTACAGTCGATAAAGGGAAATTTTGACGATTTTCAACCAGCTCTGTCATCGCAGTGTGTGCAGTTTAACGGTGTTTGGCTTCCCCCCGTGCTGCCAGTGCCCAGAGCTCCCTGTTCATTTTCTGGCTGCACTCCACCAGACTTTTGCTTGCACACACTGCCCACGCTGTGATGATACAGAGCTTCTCTCAACTGAGGTTATAAGGGGCTTTTAATTTGAAACAGATACAGATACAGTTGAGTTTGAAATGACGGTGCCATGCACTAACTTTATCAAGGCAAATGGGAGCGGATTAAAAATAAAAACAAAAAAATACAGAGGGAATAATACATAACAGCCCGTTTATAATGTAGTCTGTTTCAAATGAGGCTGGTAGCCTCTGCAGTTGTGGTAAGTAAAAGCCACTATTTCTTAATTTTCTTACTTTATGTCCATCTCCATTATAAAGAAACAACATTCTTTGCTAGCTTGATGCAAATGGAAGTACTCAGAGGGTTGACAAAGTGCCTCTGCTGTTTCACACCATCATTTTTCCCTTTTCACTCTGTGTGGTAACATCCCTAGAGGAAATATCAAAAAGGCTGGGGTGTTCTTGCCGTACAGTTGTCTACGGCAGCAGATCACTCTATGTTTCTTTTGGTCAAAGTGACGGCTGTGACGGAGGGAGCTGTGAATGACAAAGAAAATCAAACATGCTAGACTTTCTGTCGGAAAGTCATGAGGCATCCCAGATGTGGCGTCGGTTGTCGTTAACTATGACACACTACATGAAATGATGGATTATTGTGTACGACGCTCTTTGTCGTTCACGATCCATGCCGACACCTTATGTTGCTGCGTTAGGCTAGAATCGGGCTGATATCGTGTAGTGTGAACCAGGCATTACTCTCTGAGCAGAGGATGGGATCAGCCACTATATAACAGGGATGGTAAATTTTTGTTATTGCCATGTTAATGCCATCTTATCTTACTATATAATGACGAAAACTCTGTCAATCCAAGTGAAATTTGGCACAGTGGTAGAGGGTCATGGGAGGATGCGAATGAAGCAATATTACATCAGTTGGCCAAAGGGGGGCGCTATGGCAACCGATTGAAATTGCTAACTTTGAATGGGCATATCTCATGCCCCGTATGTCGTAGAGACATGAAACTTTGCACAGAGGTGCCTCTCCTCATGAGGAACAGATTTGCCTAACCCATAACTTCTGGTGATATAGATTTTTCATTTTGACATTTTTTGAAAAATACTTAAAATCAATCTTTTCCTAGGAAGTTTAACCGATCTGTATGAAACTCGGTGAACATAATCTAGGGACCAATATCTAAAGTTCCCTCTTGGCAAACCAATATCTAAAGTTCCCTCTTGGCAAAAGTTGGAAAACTTACTAAAACTGAGCTTCTATAAAGCTCCCCCCTGACCCCATCAAACAAAATGGGGGCGCTAGAGAGCTAATGTCTTATCTAGGCCTAACCGCCATATCGATTTTTACTAAACTTGGTAGATATGTAGAACAGGACGCCTCAAGATGACTGGAGAAATTTAACTCTAATTGGCAACTGGGTGGCGCTATAACAACATAGAAATGTTTAAAAATGACTAAAATGCGACCGATCACTGTGGCTCCCCCTGTGGCAGAATGTTGTTGGGTTTTTTTCTAATTTTTGGTATGACTAAGTCATGGTGTGGTATGCTGTAGATAATCATGGAAACTGTCAGTGTGTCATTCTGTCTGTCCCATGTTTGACAAGTGATACCATTATACCACTACTGGCAATTGTACTATTGTATTTTCAATAAAGCAATCATACTATCAAATTCACAAAAACTCTGTCTGAATACATTGCGCTTCTTAATGGGTTCAGTTGACTATTTAATCTGCAGTTTCCTATGACCTGTATCCCAAACACACACCATGTTAAACTATACGTGGGCAACTGTGCACTCAATGGGTATGGACTATGTTTATAAGAGCTGCCGATGCGTATGCTATATTTCCTACTAGAGGCTGACACTGTTGTGTTACGTCATGTCCGTTGCGCTGCTTTTCACTCTGTGATAACAGTATGCTGTCTAAAATTACACACTGGAGCAGCATGATGCTCCAGATGTTTGGTTCTATGAAAAAATGCAAAAGCAGCATGAAGAAGATAATTTGTAGCAGCCAATACCATGACCTGTTTGTAAAAAGGGCTACTGATTGGGAGAAACAGAAAGTGAAAGGACTGGATTAATTAATTTGTGTATGAAAAAATGTATTTTTGTTAGAGAGGAGAGACTGGGAGCAGCCGAGGGGTGAGTATGCCATGACTTTGTTGTATTGATGGAATCCGTGTTGTGGAAATGCACAAGAGGAAATACTAAATGTAGGCAATTAGAAATAAAACCCTGTCTCTAATATGAACCTGTTCCAAATAAAGGTCTGGTTTTCTCTGGCACTGAAGTAATTAAAGAGCCATCATTTGAGAATCTAAGCATTAAAGCAAAAAAGTGTATTCTTCCAAAATGTCCAACTATCCCTTTAAGAGCATGTGAAAGTGAAAGTGTCAGCTACAAGAAAGATGTGGCAGATGGAGGGTCCAAGTCTCTATTAGCAGAGCTGGGCTTGTTGAGTTGACTTTGTCCTGACTTGTCCTTCTCCTAACTCTTGTTCCAGTGAAGGGAGCCTGAATGGCACACACACACATAAACCATAATCACAAACACAACCAACACACACTCTTCCTCCTGCATGGCAGGACATCATGAAAGCTTTTATCACACACTCCCACTGGTCAGCACTAAAGAGAGTGAATGAGTGCGACTGACCTTTTCAGATACACTAAATACCTGAGGCTTGCTTATGCACATGCTCATGTGCGTATCTGTGTCTGTGTGTGTGTGTGAGTAGAAGAATGAAAGAAAAGGAACGAGAGAGAGAGAGAAAGGGAGGTTTTCACCAGTGGTGCAGCTATCAGCACCAATACGCATCAAGCCAAAAGCAGCCCAGTCCTGATGTCATGGATGACCTTTACAAGATCAGACCTGCCACTTTAGTTACAGATCAGTCCAGGAAGAGGCACAGTCACACACACCTCTACCGCACTTTACCAGCATCCCTCCATTCTCTATTTTCCAAAGTGTGTCCCACCTGTTAGTGTGTATGTTCCTGATCATGTGTGTTTGTTTCAAAGCAAAAATACTCTTGGGAGCTTTCTGACAAATATAAACCTGTAGGAGCAGCTGGAAGTCCACTTTAAGAATTTAAGGCATTAACAAAAGCTGTACTTTGGAATATCTGCAAAAGAAATCAATGTTAGAGCACTTAGGGCTCTTTCCCTCACATCTGACGCAAATTATTGTATGTCTGACTGAAGAAAAGTATCTGAAGTCATACACTTATAGTTAAGAACGGATAGGAATAAAAATACTGTCAAGAGTGGATAAATTGTATGCTGCTGCTTTTGCCTTAAACGCAGGTGGTACACTCACTTTCATCCAACAAACCTCTTCGCTCACAACAGCTAAGCGGCTACAGAGGCGCACTGCCTTGAGGTATCTTCCTGGGAGCTTTGTGTGATGCTGCTAGAAGATATAAGTTGGGTCTGCTGTGTTGACGAGAGAGTATGGTATATCTGCAACAAGTCCACCGACACTGCATAGCCTACGGGGGGGTGAGAGAGTGGAGATGAAAAGAGGCGGAAATCAGAGGGAGGAACAAACTCGCAAGTTTTCTTCCTCCTGAAAATAGCATGTGTCGAGTGAGTGACGCAGTGGCCTTTGAGATGAGGATACATCCCCCCTGAGACTGAGAGGGAGACAGGGAGGGAGATGGGGGAGGATCAGAGGAGGCTGCAGCTGTGCTTCGCAGCCTAGCTTGTTGACAGGTCATTGCCTCCGCAGGCTCAGAGTTGCACGTTGTTTCATCCCCATTTAAGCCTAATCACAAACATCCTGACAGCCCAGATTTCATTTTCTCATTTCCAAAAATCTTGTGAGAGAAACAAAGCCTGAATTTCATTTTATCTTCCCTCTTTTCAGATGCTGAGCCTGAACCAGCAAAGATTCGGAAATCCTATTAGAATCGCTGCAGCCAACAAACTTGTAAAGAGCCATGAAAGCAAGAGACCTCGTTAATGATGTGAGATTGCAGTACTATTTAATCATAATGATGAGAGATTAAAAAAAACAACGGTTTTCTTGGGACATGATGGTAATTACAGCTTGTGTTAGAAATCTACAAAGGCATATTAAAGTGTTAACATGATCCCCTCTGTCTTTAAGATGTTTTGAAGAAAAGCTCCCTGAGGTCTTTTCTATGCGTTACAATAGACAGCCATAATCCTATGATCTATAAGCAGTGGTATAGATCACTATTACAAGTGATCTACTGATGAGACTCCACTATTGTGTCCCAAGGGCAAATTTATTTGGCATCTCCCACCAGCACTCATCACATAACCAACCACAATAAAGGACGTTATCATCCAAGGACCATCTCTCTCTCCTCCTCCCTCTCACAGTCATTAGCATAAGCTATGCACAGCAGTGTTTACCGCATATGACATCAGCTGTGATAGCAGTGAAATTGATTGCTATTTCAAGCTCTGTAGTAGGTTCCTGCGGGTAATTTGTGTGACTTTCCAGCAGCTGATTTTGATGAAGTGGTTTCTGTCTGGACCCAGGGACGACAGCTGCAGAATGTAGAATAGCTAGCTGGTGACCTGCGAGTGATACACTGCCTCACATCTATACTGTAGAGTGCATAGTTGTGGAAACCAGCTCCTAATTAATGTGCAGAGTATCTAAGACTAACCAGTCCTGGGATCTGGTGCTGTAGTTGCTGACTTTGAAGGATGAGAAATATTACAACCACATCACTATATCGAAAATAGGACAATGAACAAACAGTGGTTGAGAACAGCCTGAATATGGCATGTAAGGATAGACCTCAAAATTTATTTATTTGGATCCCCATTAGCCACTACCAGGGTAGCAAACACTCTTCCTGGGGTCCAAGCAAGGAAACATTACATCAACAAAAGAAAACAAAACAACATGGTTCAAGGTTTTCTCCGGGTACTCCGGCTTCCTCCCACAGTCCAAAGACATGCAGGTTAAATTGGCCATAGGTGTGAATGTGAGTGTGAATGGTTGTCTGTCTCTATGTGTCCGCCCTGTGACAGTCTGGCGACCTACCCAGGGTGTACCGCGCCTCTCGCAATGTCGGCTGGTATAGGCTCCACACAAAACATGTATTTTTTGCGAGGGGCTGCTGTTTTGTGCCATCGGATATTTCTTAAACCTCCTCTTAAAAACAGTTGTACCTGTTAATATATAACGTCTGTTGGCAAACCATTTCATATTTTCATTCCTCAAATGTTGCCTTGCATTAGTTTTTGAAACCAGAAGTGAACAAACAACCTCTTGATGCATGCCTAGTGTTAATGTAATGGTTGTTACTACAATAAGAAAATTGATGGTGTAGGAATTTTAGACAGTAAAATAATTCTCATACAATAGAGCAGAGAAATAACCATCCTGGCCTTCAGTGATAAACCTAAGGTTACATTCATTCTGATGATGTTAGTTCTTCTTTTACAGTTCAGGCTGAGTCATGCCGCTCTATTCTGGACTAACTGTAGTTTTTCCAAGTCTTTATTTGAGGCACTTGACCACATCACTGAACTGTAATGCAAATGAATAAGAGCTAATGTTTGAACAATGTGAGTGATGCACTGTTGTGGTAAGAGTTTAGCACATCTCTTAATAAGTGTCAGATGTCTGCCTGGAACTGCAACAGTTTTTATGCCTCTGTGCCAGTGACAGCTGTGGTCGTCTGTCCATCCCATTCTTGTACGATATCTCAAGAACACCTCAAGGGAGCCTCTACAAATCTGGCACAAACATCTACCTGGACTCAAGGATGAGCTGATTAGATTTTGATGGCCAAAGGTCAAAGTCACTGTGACCTTACATCATCTCATTCTTATAAATGTGCTATCTAAAGAACACCTTGAGGGAATTTCTTCAAATGTGACACAAACATTAACTTGGATGGAAATATATACTGGTTAGAATTTGGTGGTTGAAGGTCAAGGTCAGTGTGACCTCACAAACATGGTTTTGGCCATAATTCAAGAATTCTCACTCTAATTATGACAAAACTTCACACAAATGTCTAATAGGATAAAATGTTTAAATGATGACAGTTTATATCAAAATGGTTAAAGGTCAACTTCACTGTGACATCATAATATTCTGCTTGAAACACTTCTCTGGCCATTATTCAGTGCCATATTTCAGGAACAGCAGGGGAGATTTTTGGTCAGATACTGAGTTGGTGACACTAATATTGAAACTGTGCTGATTGTATAGATCTGTTGTACTGGTGTGGGAAGCATCAATGTTTTCACAGACATGGCTTTAAGACTGTAAGAGAAACTTGACTGGTGTGAGGAGGCATTAAGCTGGAGGGTGGTAATTCTAGGTTCTATCTGTTTTGATTACCTCAGTCTGCTTCCCAAGATGTTTGATTTCCTCTACCTGTTCCACAGGTACTTCCTGTATAGACAAATTTAGCTGTTGTTTATGATTAAGTGCAAAATGTTATGCAAACACAATAATTTCTCATTTGATACTGCTGGTAATACAGTGTTGTATCACTTGCATACATAAATGCTCTTGCTTGATTTAGAATAAAAGGAAGAAGGTGAAGATAGAGAAAAGTAATGGACCCAAACAGCTTCCTTGTGGTGCACCTCATATTTGAAAAACAACCATTATTAAAAACAAACTGTTTTCTATCAGACAAATAACTGTTGAACCAGCATATAGTGTGAGATGCAAATTTGTAACAATTTATTGTCTAATACATCATAAGTTGCACTGAAATGTAATAACACTGCTCCCACTAACTTTATATTTAACGCAATCATCTGTCATCTGTGTTAATGCTGTTTCCGTTGAGTGCCCCTCACGACAGCCATGCTGAAAATCAGTAGTTAAATTATTTTCTTTAAAATAAACTGTATTTGTTTACAAACCATCTTTTACAGCAGTTTGCTAAGAACTGGTAGCAGACTGGTTGGTCAGCTGTTTGTACCACTAAATCCCCTGCTGCATTTTATTTGCAAAGAAATTACTTTTGCCACTACCATGCTGAGGAGAAGACATTATTTTCTATGCTGGTGTTAAAGATGCAGAAACAGCTGGCCACCAATTTCAAGAGCTTCCCATTTAAATTATCCATCTCACCTGTTTTATGAGTGTTTATAGTTAATAATTATTGCTCTGCTTGTTTTAGGTTTACTTTATTTAATTCAATTTTCAAAGAGGAATTGTCTGTCTGGCTTATGTGATGGGGTATAATGCATAGATGGCATCTCCGAATCTTATTCGGGAAAGCACAAATAATGCAGTGGAAACAGATATTAGTTCTACTCAAAGGTACTTGTTATTTTTCCGGGAGAAAAATCAAGATTGACATGTCTGTGTGACAGCTATTGCATTTCTTCATATCAATTATTATCATTGTGGGTGACCACAATATCAAAAATGCCCATTCTGTTTGCAACAAAGGACTTTGATTTCCCAACAAATTGTTTTATTTACTAAACACTATTAACAAGTAAGATAGTTGCCCCCACACAGTAGGGAGCGGGCTGAGAGCTGACCATCGACACACAGGACTCATAGTTCCCAGATCTTTGGCTGCTAAATGCTGCACTATGTACCTTAGCTGGATACTAACTATTTGTTTCTGCTGTTTGGCCATTGGAAGATACTGTGCGTTGGGTTTGACTGAACTTTTTCACTGAAAATAGCTGCCTGTTAGAAATGAGGCTGACTAAACCAAAACTGTCCAGTTGTGGGGCAAAAACCAAAACAATGAGCTAAAAGCACTAAACCTCTCCAGGGGAACTGCAAACCTGAGTGATATTCCTCTGTTGGTTTGTCACCACGAGCAGTATCTTTCATATTACACAAAGTCATTAGATCTATGTTAATATAAAAATATTGATTGGTGCAGCTTTAACTTTTGATGTTGTGCAATATATAAATACATATCCTCAAACTAAAGAATCAACTTAATTTCAATGTAGCTTTAAGAATTTATCAAAAATATTAAATCACCAGCTTACACCCAATTTCTTTAACATAGTGTTTCATACCAGTGGACGAGGTCATGACACTTCAAGCTCTAGAGCTTATTCAAACTTTTTTTCTTTTCAATTTAGTGACAGAGTAGTCTTCAAAGGGTGGAAAAGCTGATATTTGAACACAATCACATGAAAAAGGCAAAATCTGTGCAGGGTTGGATTAAAGGGTGACTCTTAAATCCAGCTCAGCCAAGAGATTTATTAAATATTCCACATAATAGCACCTGGGAATAGCCAGTGCTGCAGCAACTACCTTAAATATTTTATCAACCATAAAAGTCAGTCAGCTGGTGTCTGGTAATGTGTATGCCCAAAGTATTGATCATAAAAGAAACACAGCAGATGAAAATAAAACTCAAACTAAACTTTTAAGGACCATCTCTCATGTGTGCTAGGGTTTTTTCAGTCTATAGTACAGCTATGAAATATTCTATAAACAGTGTTTTACATGTCAAAAGAATATACCACTGGCAAATCCCCAGTGTGCCAAGCTGTGCTGTTAACTCTAACTCTATGCAAATTATCTGACAGGAAGTTGAGGTTTCAGAGAGAATATGCAAACAAAATCAAATATAAAGTAGCCACAAGAAGCCACTAGTGCAGACTGCGCACCACCAGGGTAAATAATTTAAGCTTGTTTCAGCATTTTACAATAGTTCTACACCTCAAGGACAGAATGCATCTACAGCTGAAAAGATGCCTGGCAGGTTGCAGTTTGCCTTGCTGTCGTGATGGTCTGTAGTCTGCGTGACCCGTGGTGGTCTGACACACTTTGGTGCCTCTTAAAAAAACTGTTTTGTGAAGTTCAAATGGTTGAGCATTAATCATTCAGGGAAATATCCGTCCCTTTCTGTGTGTGCATCTTTGCCCAGGGTGCTGTTAGACCCCATTTATTGGGGCAACAGCAATATTTTGTTGTGCCCCAGTAAGTAAGTAAACAAGTTAATAAATAAATAAAGTTGAAGCTTATTCTTGATGAAACAAAATCTGTACTGATTTGTACCCAGGACAAGGCACAGAGAGGACTATTGAGGAGCAGGGCACGACTGGCCATCTGAAGCAGCAGGAGTTTTCCCCAATGAGTCCAGCAGTACAAAAAGAAGGTCTGCTTAGCAGTCTCGCCATAGACTGTGTGTGTATCTTTCTCAAGTTTTCCACATTCTAACTCTCATACTGTTCTGCACATGAACTGCTCAAGTTGGTCATGTACTCTGTATAGATACTTTTTCAAGAATTAATGGTAAAAGACATGGTTTTTATTGTTATTATTATACTTTAAAATACATTTCAAGTGTTTCCCACCATCACTTATTTACAAATCAAGCAGAGACAGAGCAACATTAGCAGTCATTCAAAGTCATGTTGTCCGGCCACAAGTGTGATATTCACTTGGGAAATATCTGGCTCTTTAGCCGCTAAATGCTCCACTGTGTTCAGCAGCTAGTTGCTAACTTTGTCTGTCAGCCAGTTGGTGCTGAGCAGGTTTATTAGATTTATTAGAGCTTTTCACAGAAAACAGCTGCCTGCTGCTGGTGGAAATGACTCTGATAAGAGTTTTGAGAGTGAATCAAAACATTAAAGTTGCCGCCCATAAACCCAAAAAAAAAAAGTTATTAGAACTTGAAATGCTCCATATGCTGAGGGGAACTGCAGAGCCGGTGATAATTATCTGTGGATTCATCACTGCGAAGCGACTTTTTTCATAGACACACAGTTATGTGATCATAAAAATATTGATTACACAAGCTTTAAAAAGGAAAGAAAAATGTTTGTCTCCAGTTTTACCTTGTTGTTTATATGTCAGTATTGTGAAAATTAGGTTGGTGGGTGAATTAAATTTGCAGTCCCTGAGAGCACTGTTGAGTAGAAATTCCCTTTATAGAATATATGTCTGTATTCTGAGCTTTTCATATTTGCAGTAATTGTGGTTTAGGTAATGTTTGCAATGCGTACAGTTATTGTATGTGGCTAAATGGGATGTACTACCAATTTTCAACCAGCTTTGTATCATAACAACGTTGGCAGGATGTACAACTGAACTTTGTTGTGGAATAAAGAGACTCAAAACACACGACTGGACATTTGAGGGTTTACTTGGCAGAAAGCCAAAAGAATTGGCACATCATGACGATTTATAGTCTCACAAACAAGCAGTATCAGTTGACACACCTACAAGCTTTCCAATACACCCATTAAAAGGTGCTTCCTGTCACTTAAGCTGCTGTTTCCTCGTATTCAGATAAGCAATGCTAAGAGCTATTGCTTCTCCTCACCATACCCAAATTTTTCAGTCATATCAGGTCATCTGGCTGGAGTCATGTAAGGTCATCTACACTGTTACTTCCCTTCATCTTACCAGCAGCCAGATCTCCCTGCTCATTTCTCAGCATCATTCCAGCAGATTTCCGCTGCCTTTAAGGTTCTGTCACTGTGGTGCCTGTTTCCTCACCGAAAAAGTTGTCAGAAAAATATTTGAGATTAATTGTAATGTGAGAGCATTTGTTACCAGCCAGCCACCATATTGTTTCCTGGGTCAAAACAGACTCGGATTACGTCACCCACCAGGGGGAGCGCTGGTTAAGTACAGCTTAGTGCATTCTGGTAGTTGTAGGTTTTTTACCTCTTGAGCAAAGGCAAATGCCACAACTATCTGTCTCTGTTTTCTCTGGTCATAAACACCAGTTTGCATCTCTACTCTTTCCAGCAGTGAAATAATTCTTTAATTGCAAATAGCACAGACCCATGCACTCTTTATTTTGTTAGGTCACTCCTTCGGGTTGGGAGAGAGTTACTGCCTCAAGCGAGGGAGTTCAAGTATCTCAGGGTCTTGTTCAAGAGTGAGGGTGGAATGGAGCGTGAGCTGGATCAGCGGTTTGGTCCGGCTTCTGCAGTGATGCGGGCGCTGCAGCGGAGCGTTGTGGTGAAGATTTACTGCTCCATCTACATCCCAACCCTCACCTATGGTCATGAGTTCTGGGTAGTGACCGAATGAATGAGATTGCGGATACAAGTGGCTGAAATTAGTTTCCTCTGTGGGGTGGCTGGGCTCTACCTTAGAGATAGGGTGAGGAGCTCGGACATCCGGAGGGAGCTTGGAGTAGAGCTGCTGCTCCTTTGCTTCGAAAGGGGTCAGTTGAGGTGATTTGGGCATCTGATCAGAATACCTCCTGGGTGCCTCCTGTAAGAAGGGTTTCAGGCACGTCCCACTGGTAGGAGGCCCCGGGGCAGACCCAGAACACGCTGGAGGGATTGCATATCTCATCTGGCCTGAAAACACCTTGGGGTCCCCCAGGAGGGGCTGAAAAGCATTGCTGGGGTGCTTTGCTTGGCCTTGGCCCTGGATAAGTGGATGAAAATGGATGGATGGACTTTGCCCTGATTGACCAGCAAGAGTCACTAGATGCAGAAATTAGGACACGATCCTTCACTGGCTTCCCACCACAAACACTGTCAACTGTGCTTGACGGGGCATCAAGCCAAAAGCATTTACTTTTTTCCCTCAGTGATGCTCAAATACCCAAAATATAAATTTAGGAAATTAAGAAACTGCATCAATCCAATTGAGACCAGAGTCACTGCAATGTAAACACATACTATAAAACCTTATAGAACCTAACACAGATTCATGTCAGGGGCTTCACTGCTTTCTGTCTGTTTCAATAACATTATATAGTCCCCAAGGGAGTAAAGAGTGTGATTTACATGGCTGCATTACAGATTTTTTTCAGACACCAAATTCCAGCTGTAGGATTCATTAAGTACCCCAACATGGTGCTATAGGCATAAAAATCACCATACGCTCGTATTTCAGTGAGGTGATTTCACATGCAGGTGCATAGATTTAGCCTGATTTAAAATATGCACTTAAATCTCACACACTTCCCATCATGGAGCACATCGTAGATGGTTGCATCAGATATGTCTCTTGATCAATCCCGAGAGCGGAGGAATGGCGTTGTCAGTATTGTATATGTTAGTATTTATGTGTATATGTATGAGGAGATTCATGAGGGCATGCATGAATGTATGTGTGTGCAAGGATCCATATGCACGCATGCATGCGGCCATGCGGGCCTAGGAGCGGGTAATTACTGCACTGTGGTGAAACATCATTATTCACTCATCTGCCCACTAGCACCATCTGTCCTGCTGAGCACCACCTCATACACAATCAGCACTACACCAAGGACAACTCCACCCACACACACACCATCCATCTCCTCGAGCACTGGCTTACAGGACACCGCTCATCACTTCACCTTTCTCTCCATCTATCCTCTATCACTCTCCCCTCCATCCTTTTTTTCCCCTCTGTATACCGTCTATTCCCGTCCACGCTCGACGCTAGTAGGTTCTTCGGCTGCTCATTAAGTAATTGAATTCAGAACCGTTCTTGCAGAGTTTCATGTATCACTCTGATGTATCAAGACCTAAAGCCATATTTCAAGTTTTCAGTTTCACCTTTTAGCGTGCATTAGTCCAGATGAGATCATGAACAGTCAGCTTGTAAATTGGCAACGATGCACCCCAGCTACCGGTAGTTGACTACAAATAACTTCAAGACAAAATATGTGGTTAAAACCATAAGAAAAAAGAAAAAGCAGTGATAAAAGCAGGCAGGAGCAGCACAGTCGGTTGAGACAAATGGAGAACTTTGACTTTCGGAGCAAAGTGGGCAGAAAGAGGAAAAACCACAACTCAAACTCTGCAGGATACTCTTGCATGTATTGAAAATTTGCAGGCTGCAATTAAAACCCCGAGATGACTAAATCTATCCTAATGATGTGCCTTATTATGAGTGTCCATTACTCTCCACTTGCTCCCCATGCTCTGGTGGAAAAAAAAGGAACTTTAATAGCAATTTGCAGTAATGCACCATGCCATAATTCTGACTCTGTCTGCTGGCTGCATCGATGGCCGGGTGTAATTGCCGTTTTACTCATAGCTGATGGATTAGAACATAAAGTAACAAGAGAGGAACAATCATGTCAAGGAGATGGATGGATGGGCGCATAGGAATGTGTGTGTGTGTGTGTGTGTGTGTGTGTGTGTGTGTGTGTGTGTGTGTGTGTGTGTGTGTGTGTGTGTCGGGGTCTGGTAGGGAGTTGGATAGATAAAGGCATCAAGCTGCAGATTTGGATTGCTTCTGGGAATTTATCCCATTTCCCGACGTTCTTCACCCAGTGTCATTCTGATGTACAATGTGAACAAACACAGATACACAGATACACACACACACACACACACACACACAAAAAGAGAGAGAGAGAGCCAAAGAAACCCTTCAACATAAAAAAGAAGTCCTAACTCAAACACATTTTATGATTTTCCAATTAATCTAGTCATTTTCAAAGCCAATGTGGTCAGATAGATCAAGGAGATGACATTTTTCTAAAGTGCGATTCATAGGTATTCGAGTGTCTCCCCCTCTTCCATCTCAAAGCCTTGAACTAAAGGCTAGTCTGCAGCACAGCTTTTAAGTTTCTTCCCTGTCAAATAAATTTGATTACCAAGGCCTTCCTGCTTTGCTGTTTCCCCGAGGTCAGATGTGAAAAAAAGCGGCGAGGGAGTGGAAAAAAAAGAGAGTCAATGCAGTCATAAAATGCCACGCATTCAAGCATCAAGGCCTCATAAGCCGCAATATTCGGTATTTTTCAGAATAGTCTAGCTGCGCAAAGCATTGATAATAAGACAGCTATGCAGAGGCTAGTCATTCATCACTGCCATCGATTATAAAACACTGTAGCAGTTCTGGAAGAAAAGACCCTTAAGCCTTAAAGAACATCACAGTGACTCAATTATTATCTGCTTTTTCAATAAGCTTTAAATATTCTGCCTCAAAAGTATGCAGCGCTGTATTAGATTTCATCACAGTGCAGGTAATTTCATCCAGCGAAGTCGAACTAAACAAGCTACAGGTTGTCTGGACGGAGTCTGGGCTGACATCCTGCCTGTCGATCCCCACTTTGTCCCGACGCACCCAGAAGATTAATGCTGCTTTAAAATCTACAGCTAGGTAAATAAATAAGAGGCCAGGGTAAATTAAAACTCTGATGCAATTACACCACCACTTCCAGTTAACCCCCTGGCAATTAACAAGCTGTCAGCTGGGATGGATAGGAGTTTGCATGGCAGCGCGGGAATGTGTGTTTGCGAGCCTGTGCGCATGTTTATGTGAGTGTGTGCGTATCCAGCTGGCCATATAACACCCCGCTGCTGATGCAAACTCAATACGCTTAATTAAACGGCACAGAAACTCTATCAGCATACTGAGAAAAAGCAGCAGGGCGCCACCATGAGTAAAAAGTACTCTTTTTGGAAAGGTCAGAGGTCATGAGTTCGACTTTGCCTTTGATACATGAATAAGGATGTCTGACAGCAGCCTGATAGAAATACACCTTGGATGAGACAAACGCATGCTTTGGAATGACAAGAGAAAAGATTGAATGGAATTGAGAAAGAAACAATCATGAGTGGAGATTCAACTCGAGCCAAGGATGAGTTAGAATCATACAATAGCGCTGATGCTCCAGCAATAGTCTTTTGCAATACATCAAAGGCTGCAGCTATTTGGCTAGAGAAAGGGAGAGAATGAGAAAAAAAGAGTGAAATAAAGAGAGAGGAGGGGGATGAGAGCAAGGTCTTGGCTTGGTTTCAGACACCCTGCAGTTTGTGTGTATGCGCGTGTGTGTGTACACCCATCCCTGGGGCCTAGCTTTAAGGAGCCATTAAAAGCCAGATACGAGCCAGGCTGACCTCCTTGCACTCCTAACGATTTTTGATGCCAGTGGAAAAAAGCAAAACATATCATCCCCCCTCACAGCCATATTGCTATCATAGCACTTTAATGAAAAAGAATGCAGGGTACTGTCCCAGAGGTCCCAGACAGATAGAAAGGTTAGAGTCTAGAGTTTAGGGGGAATTAGAGGGAGGGAGAGGCTCACAGGACATGGATGATGACATAGGACAACATCAGCTTCCTTAGGGAAGTCCTAGACAATATTTGACCTCCTCAGGCCAATGTTAAACACTGTCCAAACCAATGTCAAATGCCATTCGACACACATGCACACACTGGGTCTATGTGCACACATGCGCACGCAATCAATCTTGAGCACAGCCATGCGGGGAGTAGCAGATCAATCGAGAATCAAGTGCAAGCATGAACTATTTGCAAAACTCTCTCCTGCAAGGAAGGTAGGCAAACACGAAAAGTACGTCCTCCTTTGTAATGTGCATGCAGATGTACAAAAGTGCGCACACACACACACACACACACACACACACTGAACTCAGTCTCCCGTCCAATCAACGCAAAGCTAATTACTGTGTTTCAGTGGTGTTATTCCAGCGTGGAAGTCGCTCGCCTGTTGATGGCGTCTAGGCTTAAATTACTGCTTTAATTACTGATGCTAATGTTTTCCCTGCTATTAAACATTTATGCAAAGTGGCATCCGGAGATGTTCAATCCTTATCTTCACGGATCCCCAGGGGGCTGCGGGGCTGGAGGGGAGTGGTGAGGAGGCCAGGGACTGAGGTGGGAAAGTGCCGTCGCTGCAGTTCCAGTCGCTCCTCAACGGTAGTTCGTTGTAAAACACCGGCGCTGGCCTTTGGCTCCGGGCCCAGGGAGAGAAACATGACTTTACTGCTGCTGGAAGAAGTGTGCACCCTCGCAAGCATATATATGCTCTCAGTAGTCCTGAGGGAATTAGACACACAGGGTGGGAGAGCAGAAAGGTTCTGTGGGGTGCTGGCTTCAGCTGAAGGCAGCAAGATAAAGGGCAAAGAGAAAACGTGAGGTGGGAGGTGGACAAGGAAGAGGAAGTAGAAAAGTACTTACTGTACATTACGTTGGTAGAAATAAGTCATATGAGAAGGGACTGAGAGGAAAGGAAGGAGAGTTGGCATAAAACCACAAAGAGATAGTAAGAGAAACAAAAGCATGATTACAGTAAGCCTGCAATTAGCACAGTTAATGCTAATCAGAGTTTTACAGACAACTTATCTTGGCCGTATGTTTCCCATAGTGACACTCTGGCTAAATCAATAACTCTGGTGTTCAATTACTATCCCCCACTGTTCACTATATTCATCCCCTTCTCTCTGTCTCTGCATAAGGAATGGAGACAATTAATTTATCAGGGTGACATTGTAGCTCAGTGCGAACACCAGGCAAACTGCCCTCTCAGAGAGCTGTGTTAAGTTTGACAAACTTGATAAATGCATGCGGGCACTGCAATTCTCTAGATATCTTGAAACATAGTTTGCAACATATTTATTTCTTCCTTCCTGTGAAAACAAAAAACAGCTGATGTTGTCTTGATGTGAATAAAATATGAGAACTCCCCTGGACACAGACTACTTGCAGGGATAGCTGTACAAGAGTTGACATAAAACACTAAAAGCAACAAAAAGCGTTGAATTCACTAGTGTCCTCACAGTAACCGCTCAATTGTTTCATTTTATTTGGATCAATTTTAGAGAGAATTCACTCTTGTTTTTTTTTTTCAAAGTTCATGTCTGTGGTGTCTATGGTCCACTGGGTATCTGTTTATGATGCTTTCAAGTGTGTGTGTGTGTGTGTGTGTGTACTGCAGAGTATATACGTATGGATCTTTAGGGATGGTTATGTCAGTCATGGGGTCCAACATTGAAGTATCTCACATATGCCAGGAAATTATAGAGACATTCATGTCCCCCTCAGGATGAACTGCAATAACGCGTCTTATCCCCGAGCCTTTCATTTAGTGCAATCATCAGGTCAATATCTTAATGCAAAACTAATGACATTCCCACCAGCCTCAGGTGGAGGCTCCTTTACAGCAGCTATAGAACAGCTTTAATGTTGAGTGCTAATTAGTAAAAGTTAGCATGCGAACAAGCTAAACTTACATGGTTAACATCACATGTCAGCTTTATCACTGTGAGCATGTTAGCATTTTGACTTTTTAGCATTTAGCTTAATACGCCACTGGCCTAACTACCACCTGACACAAGTGCTAGCATGGCTGCAGACTCTAGTTGTGTGTTCAGGAGGCAAATTTTTGAGGGGACGCATACAAAGCCGATAAGCCATGAAAACCTGGAGGACATTATAGCCTACAATATCTGAAAATCTCCTCCTGTTCTGCTTGTCTTTTTTAGAATTATCCATATCAAACCTCCTGATTTTTGAGTAAAATAATTGAAAATGCTGATTTTCAACAGCTGAACAACTTCTTGGCACTGAACAACTGTTTTGATGACTTCCAGTCTGCACTACATAACTGAGATTGCTCTTGAGTAGGTCTTTAATGGCATCCACTTAAGTACAAACATTGATAGAATTTCAGTCTTAGTATTACTGGACCTCAGTGCTGCACTCAACACAGTCGACCACAACATATAACTAGACTGACTGGCACAATACTAAACTGGTTTAAATTCTACATTCTACTTAAAGGATAGGGGCTAGCCTACTTTGTGTCTATAGGTACATCGAAGCAGGCAAAAATGTCAAGTGGTGTCCCCCAAGGCTCCATTCTGGGGCCTTCTCTGTTTAAAATCTACATGCTTCCACTTGCTCAGATTATGGAAAATAACAAAAATAGGTTATCATAATTATGCAGATGACAAACAAATTTATGTAGCCATATCACCAGGATGCTATGTTCCAACACAAGCACCGAGTAAGTGCACTAAACAAACAACAATTGGATGTGCCAAAATTTTCTTGAATTAAACTAAAACAAAACTGAGGGCCAAATTCACAAAGAATGAACTGCGGCCGCTGATAGCACCTTGAATTGCACTTCACTTGCATCCGCAGTTTGCTCCGTCTTAACGTCCTATTCACAAAGGATATTGCGCTAATGATATACCAGCGCAAACACGCCCACAAAGTTTGGCAGCTGAGTGCAGTTTGCCCCTGATTTGCCCCTGATTGCAATTAGCCACATGGCATGGCATGGTAAGTGTTTGGCAAAGTACTGAATACTGTATACAATCATGTAGTGATGTCTGCTGGTGAGTCAGTCTAACAGTGTTGGATGGGTTGAGGCTGTGGATTTGACCAAGTGTGACCACTTTATCACTATTCCCTCTCACTTGTAGCTGTTTTTTCGTTATCTTTTGAATTTAATATGAATTATGGAACAGTTTTTGTTCATGTTTGTTTCCCCCGTTTCGTAAAATAAATTATTGAAAGAATTGCTTTTGAAGTGCGTGACAGAAGTGCGTTTTGAGAACGACCGCAGACTGTCACCTGTTCAACGCATCAGTATCTTCGGATGCCATTAAAGTAATAATGATTATGATAATAATGTCAAAATATTATTTACAGACTGATTTAACAGACGATCACTGCTGCCATGATCACTGGAAAGTCTGGGTGAGAGGCTTCCACAGAGGAGCACCCAGTTTGCACCAGCTTTCTAAAGACGTTATTTACTTCACTCAAACTGCGAGTGGCTATTAGCGCTGGTGTTAGTGAATTAGACGTTGTTTATCAATGAGGCTCATTTGCATAGAAAGGGGCAATTTTTGCACCAAATATATGCATATTACCTCATTTAAATACATGCAAATAACACCGGAGCACCGAGACGCAATCTGCTTGGCAGCGCAGTTAGTGGAGCATTTCACCCTCTGCGTGTGCTTTGTGAATTAGAAGGTATCTGTTTGCTCCATTTTTACCGGTTTAGCGGCCGCAAAAGCCACGCAATCCTTTTGTGAATTCGGCCCTGAGTTGCTTTTGGAGCCAGGGAGTAATGATTAAAAGTCAGAGCTCAGCTTCAGCTGTTGTTGTTTAAACTGTTCAAAAACCACAGAAATCTTGGTGCAGTCATGAACTCAGAGCTGAATTTCAACAGCCAAATTAAGACCATCACAAAGTCTAGTCAACTATCACCTCATGAATATACCAAGGGTTAAAGGACCTACGTCTCAGCAGGATTTTGAAAAACTTGTCCATGTATTTATCTTCAGTAGACTTGAATACTGTCTTTACCTAAAAATCAATCAGACAGCTGCAGCTAATTCAGAATGTTGCTTGAGTCTTCACTAAGACCAAAAGAGTGGATCACTTCATTCCAGTTCTGAGGTCTTTATACTGACTTCCTGTCAGTCAAAGAATTGATATTGGTGTTTACAAAGCACTGAATGGTTAAGGGCCCAAATACATTTCTGACCTTCTGCTACACTATGAACCATCGAGACCTCTCAGGTAGTCTGAGACAATTCTGCTTTGTATCCCCAGATTTAAAAACAAACATAGTGAGGCAGCGTTCAGTTTTTATTCACCACATACCACAACAAACTCCCAGAAAGCTGCAGGTCTGCTCCAACTCTCACTTCTTTTAAATCAAGGCTGAAAACTTTTCTGTTTGCTGCTGCCTTTTATTAAATCAAATAATTCATTTCTTACACTGCACTGTAACTTTTATTCTTGTATTTTATACCTGTCCTATTCTATTTCAACCTGTTTGTATTTGCTATTCTCGTGGCTCCTTAATGACTCTTTTAATTGTCCTTTATTTTGCGCTTTGTATGTAAAGCACTTTGATTGCCCTGTTGCTGAAATGTGTTATATAAATAAACTCGCCTTGCATTGCCTTATAAAGTCAATGGAACGACACGATTACACAAAGTCGCCCAGGGTGGTGCGAACGATGCGACTGCACAAGTTCAAAGTGTTTCAGTTTGATCAAAAAATGTTCCACCTATCCCAGGGCTTTATGAGTCTGCTTCATAAACGTACAGAGGAGAGAGGGGAAAGGAGAGAGACTGAAGGGAAATAACAGAAAGAAGTGGAGTCTCTGGTGAGTGTTGAGTTCAGTCAGAGGCTGAGCTAAGCACACACACTCCCACACACATACTTAGTGAGTGTGTCGCTAGCTAGCTTGCAGCTAACGTCTGTACAGTTGGTACATTGGCTGTTTGGGGCGAATAAACACAGACTGCACAAATGGTCCAGCAGTCAAATTCACATGAATGATGCAGGAAGGAAATTTGCTTTGCTCTCTGTTTGAACACACTTTGCCTTGTTTTATTTAAATTTCAGTGACATTTCCTCGTTTTTACATTTGCATATTACTCAGGTTGTGGTTGTGTGTGTGTGTGTGTGTGTGTGTGTGTGTGTGTGTGTGTGTGTGTGTGTGTGTGTGTGTATATGTGCACAGAATGTCAAGGTTAGCATTGCTAAATAAAATAAAGCCTGATGGAGCACATTCTGTCTGGGTCATTCCTGTTGTGCAGCAACATTTTGGCCTCGTAACGTCTGAAAAAAAAGATGGATTTTTCATGTTTGTAGCATGATATAAGAATAGTGATATGTTAAACTGTCGGGAAAAGATTTTAGCCATCTCAGGCACTCAAATAATAATCCTTGTGGGTGGACTGGTTTAAATTGGTGTATTGGTCTCCAGGCTTAACAGGGTAATTTTAGGCTAAATTAGCCTTGGCAATGTAAGTGACCCAGATTTAGCTAGCTTACCTTGGAAACAGGAACAGAGCGGAAAATGACTTCAGGGACACACAGTAATGATTAAAATGAAAATGAATGAAAATGGTAAAAATGCATAAAAACAAATACTATGGTTGTTCCTATACATATATATATATATATAACACATAACACATTTTTTTTATGGCATTAAACGCATGCTGCTATTTTCACCACCTGTCTTTTAGAAGCAACAGATGGCTAAGTTTTGAAGCTAGAGTGAAGATACTAGTATCATACATGAAATATATACTGGTATCATATATCACAAATGAAACTAAGACCTAAGGAATCCAGTGGTAGTTTTTTCAGGAAGGGGAAAATAACGCTTGTTAGGCAAAATTTTGTCGAGGAAAAAACAGCATGGCCATTTTCACAGAGGTCCCTTGAACTCTCACCTCAAGACATCTGAATAAAAATGGATTCTGTGGGAACCACAAGTCTCCCCTTTACAGACATGTCCACTTTGTGTAAGTCCATAAAGTTTGGGGCAAAAACAATGCACTATTTGCATGCAATGTTTATTACAGATTTATGACACACAGTGAGATACATCTCATCTTAACCTTCAGGTTTCCAGCTTTCAGGTGATACATACCACTTCTGTGTAGCATATACTGTTGACCTGCTATCTCCTCGAAAAGATCCGCTGTCCCCTCCCCCCAAAAAGACAAAAATCAGTCTACAGTGGGTCTCTGAGGGTTGATTGTGTGCTGCTATTTTGTCTTTTTCGACCACACTGTTGTAGCAGTGTTGCACTGATCTGAAAGAAATAAATCCAAAAGTCAAGCTCATAAAGTAAATTTCTTTACATTTGTTTCCCAATCAAAACACTCTGAGAAGAATTGCTTGACTTTGTTTATACAGACTTCAAAACTGTTTTGAAATGCAAAATTATGGGATTTTAAACCAGCAATTGAAAAGGCTGCTTAACTACTGAAATTCAGTTATTAATCACAATTTTAAAAATTAATCGTTTGACAGCCCTACTATATATAGTGTGGGTGTGGGTGTGTATAGAAAGAGAGACATATGGCCATTTGTAGATTGTTTAGGCTACTCATCGCATGTTACCTTGAATTCATGAAGAAAACTTAATCTTTGCCACATACCATCTCCATGAAGTGGAATTAACAGGGACTGTGTTTAACAACAGCAAAGCTATATTTCTTCAACAACTCCTGGAGTATAATTCAACTTTCATCCAATCAGGGCACCCAATAGCTCACCCTGCAGAGCAGGTACCCCATGTGCAAAGGCTCTGTCCATGCTGCAGCGGCCACAGGTTCAATTCCAACCCTTATCATCCCTCTATCGCCCTCCTTCACACTGTCCTATCAAAAAAAGGCCCCCAAAAAAGTTTTATTTATCCATCCATGCTCAGTACTTCCCAAGCACATACATTTACACTAAAACATCACAATTTAAAACCTGTCATTACAAACAGTCCCATGCATGGGACCAAGAAGTGCACCAAGGTACGCACATGAACTCTGCTCAAGCTGAGCTCATACGCACGCATACTAAGGCATGCTCAGAACGCACTACTCGCAGGCGGAAGTGTTTTGTTTTGTAACATTTTTAGCAAAAATGCTTGTGTTTGGGAAGTGCTGAGCATACAAATGGATAAATATGACCTCGCTTGCAGTGCGAATTGTTGGTGTTTGTGAACAGATTTTTGATAGTGTTTTGCTGGCGTTAAACGTGGCCCCCAGTGACTCTAATTTGTGAAGAAGGTTCATCTTTTTGGATTCTTCGTTCATTGGAGGCTTGCCCGAATTCAACGTAACACAACGTGAGCAATAGACAAATTGTCGTAATGCAAGTGAAGTATTCCTTTGTAGAGGTTGATTACTTTGCGTTGCAGGGACATGGTAATATCAAGCACATGCACCAAAATAGCTCAGTAAATGTGCATTACTCTGTGTTTATGTGGTAAAGAAGGCCTTAATCTATGACTAAGACATTTGTCATAAATATTTGACTCAGTTTAAAGAAAATATGAGTAAGCATTTAACAGGGACAAAATGTTGCTCTGTTACAGGAATGATCCAGCTTATGCTGTGCATCCATCACCAAGCCTTATCAGTATCACAGCACCACTTATTGGCATCGTTTTGATGCATAACAGTAAATGAGTGGCCCTTGTTTAAAATCTAAACATATCAGGCAGCAGTATTGGAATTCACTACATATTGAAAGTAGCTACATTGCAGCATTTAATATTCAACTGGATGTGAAGTTAAATTTTGACATTAATATTCAGGATTTGTTACCTTAATTAGGAGTCCTACCGTATAATTATCAAATCATTTAAATATAGCGTTTTGAAGTGTTTTATTTCACTCACCGCAGGGAGGGCTCAGGCTGAAAAACCCCTTAAATTCCTCAATCATCCTCTCCATCACCTCCCTGAGCCCTTACTAATGTTTCTTCTCCACCCAAAGAGACTCCCTGAATCTTACTGCTTGTTGTTTCTCAATCGAGAATGCAGTTTCATTTTCTGGAACACATCTTCACATCACTCTCTGTGTGCACTTACAATAACATGAGCAAGAATGTACGCTATATGGTAGTATGATAGATAATAGAATTCCACTGTGTGTGTGTGTGTGTGTGTGTGTGTGTGTGTGTATCCAGTGAAAGGCTATTTCAGACCCAACAAAAACAGAGAATTATGCTGACAGAAAGGAAATCTCTTTTGTGTTGGACTGGAACAAAGTTTGTTTCCACGGGCCTCAAGAAGTGCTGAGCACAGAAGAAGAAGGAGCCTCTCTTCACAGCCTAAAGCTTGCATAGCCAGTGTCCTACCTGCCTGTATCCATTCCTCCTTCCCCAAATAATATATGTGGACTTCCAGCGACACAGCAAGGGAAATCCAGTCCAGTCTGGTCCAATCCTGTCTTGCGTGGCTTGGCAAAGGGTTCACAGTCTACTCAGCTCTGCACAGCTTGGCAAACGGGCAGCATCTTGTGCTCACCAGTGCTGGGTCACAATGCAGCATGTTTGCATCAGATGAGAAGAACGAAGCAAGAATTCTTGTTTTCTGTAGTAGCAGTTTGATCTCAGCTGCATGTAGCTACTTGTAGGTGCAGGCATGTGTGCATATGTGTGGGCAGAAAGCACAATAAAGAAAATTTGTTTTAGGCAAGGCTGTTAAAAATGGTAGTTTATCATTACTTCACCTCTATTTTCTTTATTGGATTTTACTTGTGTCGCTGTTTCACTGCCTACCCCATCAATTACCCCCCAGGTATGATTAAATTGGATTGCGCTGTGATATTGCGTTATGTCCTAGTGTTGTTTCATGGTGTGTCATTAAATGACTGGTGATCCTCCGCAGTCCTCAGTTAACCACTTATGAGTCTGCAGGAACACTCCAGTGCGGTCAGTCGAGACGTGGATCACTGAGAAAAGGGAGAGAGAGAAAGAAATAACTTACGCCAGTGGTACATGATCAGAATATTTCTGTCCCTTTCCTGTCAACTGATTCTAAGTGAGCCAATAAGGTTGCTTCCTGATGAAGCCATTTGCATCTGTAAGCTGTAAAGGTTGGGATTTCTTTTGTGCATGCACTTCCTTATTACTATGCACTATAGCATCACTGAATCCCAAGTCAGTAGATGCTCTACTGTAAGGAGATATATTGTGAGAAATCAAGCTTATGTATATAGAATAAAAAGTGGAGAGTGTTTTTTTATCCCCCATCTATGAGGAATACAGTGAGTTAGTCCAAGAAATAATTATGCAGAAAGGCCTCTGTGCATCAGCCTCATCTAAATCCCTCCACTGGTACTCATTACCTCTCAGATGCAAACATATAGGCACACACACAACACATACACAATAGTGTTTGTATTTACCATAGATTTCTGAGCACAGTGCTTTGATTTCTCCCCGCTATTCTCTAGAGTTGTGTTTTCAGAGGGAGTGGAGTCAGCCTCTCAGGAGGGATTCAGAAGTTCACCAAAACATCCCCAAATAAAGGAGCTCAAGTCTGAGAAGACTGTTTAAGTACAAACAAGATAACAGAGGCACCATAGGTGCAAGCAAAGAGAATCTAGGGCCTTAATAGAGGCAACAGAGTGAGAAACTGTTTTCATATTTTAAACTGTATACGCGTGGTTCTGTTACAGGATAAGTGGTGTATTTCTAGAGATATTTTTCACATACAGTGTTCATCAAAATGTGCCAGATCTATTTCAGAGGACATTTTTGCTCAGTGCACCCACCCACATTGCTATACAGTACAGCTATACAGCCTGCTGGAGTGATATAGATGAAGTCAAGTCCGTTATCCCCCTCCCTGTTCAGAAGTTATAAAACTGACCTTAACTAATGATTTCTGGTAACCCCTGGTAAATGTCACCAGGGGAATGGACTTCTTTTACTGGCAGCTGGATCTATATGTGAGTCAAATGTCAGGGAAGGTACAAACGTAGGCATGCGTGTTTGTCCGTGCATGTGTGTTTTTGTGTGTGCGCTCTGTCAGACGGTGACCTCCTGCAGCCCCGAGCTGAAAGCGCATTCTCAGCAGAACCGCAAGAACGGCGTGAGAAGCCGAGTCTGCAGAATGCTCATAGTTTACACACACATACAGGCTCAAGATTTAGAGCATTAAATAACACACACACAGGCGTACACACGCACGCCCGCGTACACACACACACACAGTGCACATATATACTGTTGGGGGGGCTATGTTTTACACTTTCTCAGCAACATTTATCTCTGCTTTATTTCAGGTGATAAAGCCCCCTGATATAACTCAAAGGGGCAGACAGTAGGACAGCATGTAAATGCAGCCATGAAAATGAAAACTGGGCTTCTGCAGAATTTCAACTGCCCCCAAAAGAATCGAGGTGCTCCGCCGCCAGGAGATATATAACCACTGCTCTTCTGCGTCAGCCTCTGCCAACTTGGTTATGCAAAATGCATGCAGATGGGAGTAATTATTAGAGCCTCTTAAAAAAGAGTGCTCATTGAGTATTAATACTTTCGACAACTGTTGTTGACTCATCGTTTTGACTTTGATTAGGGCAAAATGTCATAATGCATTTGTGGTTAATGCCATGGATGGATTCCTGAATAGGCCTACCAGGCACAGACCCAGGGGCCAAAAGGGTCAGGGGCCCCCTGAGCCCTCACCTGCAAAATGTTACTCAATTTAACATGTTGATCAGAAAGAGACTCAAAATGAAAACAAAGAGATGCAAAGGAACTACAAAGAGATACAAAATGACAAAAAAACAAATAGACCTCAAATTGATAAAAATTGACCTTAAGAGAGACGCGAAAAAACAGCAAGGTCGTGCAAGGAAATACAAAGAGACATACGACTACAACAAGACACAAAATGACACCGAAGAGATGCAAAGAAACTACAAAGACACACAGAATGACTACAAAGAGACACATGACTACAAAGAGACACAACATGACAATAAAGAATTGACAAAATGACAAGGGAAAAAAAACAAACAAATATACCTCAAAGGGACACAAATTGACCTTTAAAGAGACACAAAGCTACAACAAAGTCATGCAAAGGAAATACAAATAAACACATGACTACAAAGAGACACAAAAAAGGACCTCAAAGAGATGAGAAAGGAACTACAAAGACACACAGAATGACAGCAAAGAGGCACAAAATGACAAAAAAAATGCCTCAAAGACACATATTGACCTTTAAAGCAAAGAAAAACAACAACAAAGTCATGCAAAGGAAATACAATGACACAAAAAAGGACCTCGAAGAGTTGCAAAGGAACTACAAAGACACTTAAAATGACTACAAAGAGACACAAAATGACAAAAAAAAAACTCAAAGAGACACAAATTGACCTTTAAGAGACACAAAAAACAACAAAGTCATGCAAAAAAATACAAAGAGACACAAAAAAGGACCTCGAAGAGATACAAAGGAACTACAAAGACACTCAGAATGACAGCAAAGAGGCACAAAATGATAAAAAAAAAAAACAAATACACCTCAAAGACACATGTTGACCTTTAAAGCAAAGAAAAACAACAACGAAGTCGTGCAAAGGAAATACAAATAAACACATGACTACAAAGAGACACAAAACAATCTACAAAAAACACACACAACACAAAGACACAAAGAGAGACAAAACCTCAAAAAATGCCTAAAATCTACAAAAAGATGCAGAACAACACCAAAAAGGGTCAAAATCAGCATAAAGTCTGTGTGACTTGTTTCTGTGTAGGAGAGGTGGTGTGTGTCTGTCCCCAGGGGCCCATTGTCTCGTAATCCGCACATGGTAAATGCAGACATCAAATATTCTTCATGAGAATCGACCCCATGGTTCAAGATAACTATTTTAATGCGTATTCCATTTTAAAATCATAGTTGTAATGTCTCAGCAGGACAACAAAGGTCACAGCGTTTTGGTATGGACCAACACGACTGACTCAAGCCATCTGCATGCGGCTCATGAGGTTGGGGTGCGGGTGTCTCGAGGACTCATTGTTTGTTTCCTACAGCATATGTCACTTTGCCAACTGGAAAATGTAAAATCATGGAGCCGATGAGCTCATAAAATCCCGCTCCCACAGGTGTTCTATAAAGTTGTTGTTGCAGAGGCTGAGTGTTTTATACTAGGAAGGTAACCTTCCATCAAGACACTAACAGTCCCGCTGAGATTCACAAGGACGAGCAGGTCACAAGAGGAGCCAATAAACGCTGTCTTATCTCTAGGTGAATGCTCAAATAAAATCTGCTGGGCTGCATAGATTTTGTGATTTCATGAGGTCATGACCTGTGTGTTTACACCTTTAAAAATTGGTTCTATCCCTGATTGGTTATAGGGTCTTATTTTAAAGTACCCAATTATCTGAGCAGATTATGAGACGTTTTGTAATATATCTGCCTTTCACCGTAACCTCTGGCTACAGCATTTATTTAATCAACTACTCAGTCACATGATGACACAGCGCAATAAAGCTGATCAAGCCCATTTAATGTGCGGACCAGCAGGAGGTATAACTAGCAGAATCTGTCTTT
>NC_065509.1:15440328-15554326 GCF_006386435.1 Epinephelus moara
CCCCCCCCCCCCCCCCCCACCCCACCCATCTCATCTTTCTTCTCTCAAGATGATGCCGGCCTATCTTCACATGGGTGCAAAGAAAAACTCTCTCACAATGACACTGGTGAAAATTAAAAATCAGGGTGCAGTCTGATGAGCAGTTTTGGTGGACTTTTGGCAGCACAGAAAAGAAAGAAAAAAATCAACATCTCCCAGTTGTTGTATAATCAGGTTTGCTCTCAAGAAATTACATGTCACATTCCCTTAGTCTCCAGTGAGCTACAATCTCCGCTGAAGACGAGGAGATGGTGCTACAATCTCACCTATCATGCCTTAGCTTGGAGCTTTCGGAGACTTTCTGTTGTCTTTTAGAAAATCCTTAAAGAGTACATGAATCCAGAGCTGTCACCGCCGCTAAATCAAACACACCCCATTCAACCTGCTCTCCCTGAGGTGATGCGATGTAAGGAGAAGGTTGAGCCTGTGTTAATAGCTTACAAATCTCCGTCTCGGAGCCGTGAGTGACATATGGTTGAGCGGTGGGTGAAACAGGGATGTGTGGAGTTTCTCAGGATTTTCTCTTTGAGCTCTGTCAGGAAGGAGCTCGTATTTTCAAAAATAGCAGAAATGCAGTAGACATAAGGATAATCCTCAAATAATAAGTTAGTAGTGGAGAAACACCATTAATCCAATGAGAGCTCATTACTACCCGTATCTCCATTTGCATCTGCATTATGCCAATTAGGGGCCACATCCAAACCACTACAAATGCATTAAGATGATTTGATTACACCAAAGCGTGTGGAAATGTACACTGTCAGGGTTCCAATGAAATGAATACTAAACATTATAAAGCTATATGGAAGCCTCATTTAACAATCGCTGTTATAAATATGGTGAACAATCTAATAATAATAATAATAAAAAGCCAGGGAGAGGGAGCTATAACCGAGTACATTTTCATATCAATATTTCTATCTCCAACATTTCAATAAATTAACAGTGCACTTACATTTCTACTAATTTTGTACTTTTACTGCCCATGCGTGCTATGTAAAGATGGGCATGTCTCCCAATTTTAAATGTCCCTCTATTTTAAAACTTTAATCAATCTTCAAAAAATCCATTTAAGAATGTTTATTTTATGGTCCGACTCCGGGCTGCACCGCGGAACGTCTCTGCTCTCAACATTTCCACCCCAAAAAAATGGAAAGTGAAAGCTAAAATAAAAAGCTCTCATTCATTTCATAGTGTCTCGGCTCATTAGCATCAAGTTGAGGACTTCCTCTGTGGCTGCAGCTCAAATTAACCCGATAGGATAATGTGAGGCGGGGAGTCGTCACAGAGCCTTCAAGGAGGGTTGAGGAGGAGTGAAGAGGGTATCAGGTGGGTGAGAGCCCAGTGGAGGCAGCCCTGAGTGTGGAGTGGCCCGCTGACCTTCATTAACGTGTCTCCGCAAGCTGTGCTGAGCAGTGTGCTGTGTAATAGTGCATGTTTGCCCACACAGAGGGAAGACGGTGACAAATTGCATCAAGGGCAGAAGATAAGGCTGTTATTAGGGCTGTTAGAATCAAAAGTGGGAAAATAGAAAAAGAAAGAGGAGAGGGAAGAAGATGAAACACCGAATGCAGCAAAACATACTATATTTCATACAAAGGGAAAAGTGACAGAAACTCAGTTATTCTTTAGTGTCAGACAAATAGTCTCACAATTATTTATGTGTGTGTGTGTGTGTGTGTGTGTGTGTCTGTGTCTCTGTGTCTGTGTGTCTGTGCCCGAAGCAGTGAGGTGTGGGTAGAGATCAAACATCATTAGATCCACAACCAGTGAGCCCTGTGGTGAACCAAGCAAGTAATACGATAGAACAGAATAGAAGTCAGCCACTGAAAACAGGTGATTCTACGGTGGCCCTGGAGGATTCCACACACTGCAAACTAAGAAAACACATGCAAATAGACACAACACAAGCAAATGAAGAAACATCTTCAACTATCTGACGAAATACAAAAAGATCGATTTGACGACACGTGCAGCATATAGAAAAAGCTCTGCGAGAAGCTCACAACACAACGGAAAGTGTTTCCAGCGGACACTAAAAAGTGATGCACGGGGCTGGGACAGGCTTGAGCTGGACTTGCATTTGTATAGCACCTTTCTAGTCTTGTGGCCACTTAAAGTGTGTGTACACTACAGAGCCACCTTCACCCATTCAGACACTGGTGGCTGAAGCTACCGTAACAAGGTGCTGCTCAGTTTAAACGCTCTCACACACGGATGGGACAATATGAGCAATTTAGGGTTCAGTATCTTGCCTAGTGATACTGGAAAAGCGGGTTGAACTGATCTTCTGATTAGTGGATGACCTGTTCTGTGGTTTGTTGATAAGGAAGATTTTTGGGAGTTGGTTATCCATTACTGTGATTGCATGATTTAAATTGGTGAAGACATTTTCTTCATTTGCTTGTGTTGCATGTGTTTTCTTATTGTGTATAGCCATGCTAGCTTGAGCTAAATGCTAGCATTTGCATGCTAATATGCTCACAACGACGATGCTAACATTCTGATGTTTAGCAGGTATAATGTTTATGAAGATCGGGGGCTCGATCCACAGCCCCTCAGCCTGCATGTCGAAGTATCCTTGGGAAAGATACTGGACCCCATATTGCTCCCAATGGCTGTTCCATTGGTGTGTGGGAGCATGTGAATGTGAAAAGAGTAGCAGGTAGCACCAGCCTCGGCCACCAGTGTGTGTGAATGGGTGGATGTGACTCAGTAGCAGGGGTCAAGTTAACCGGATATTCTCCGTCATTGACCGGTTTTTTACAACAATGACCGGAAAATCTGATGGCCGTCGGTCATTTTGACCGGTTGCAATTACCACCCCCGCCCACTTGGCGGCGGAGTGCACAGTCAGTGGTTTAAGTGGCTGCCGTTTTCACACTGCAGAGAAAAAGTCATTCATCTGCTTCATGTAGCGTTGTTGACATAACGCCCTGGACACACCGGACGCGGAACCGAGGCACGGCGCCCAGCAGCGGAGGCAGTTTTCAATTGGCGCTCATGTTAACCTATCTGACTGTCCACACAAGCCACTGAGCAGAGCGGAGCGCCCGCGGAGGCAGCGCTTCAGTTTGGCGTCTGGTTTTTCACGCGAGCCGCGAGCGCTTCTGTCAAGCAGGATAGAGCGGATTGTACCAAACAGGAAGTCGGACACAGAAAAGACGAGAGAATCCGGCCAATTTTCAAAATAAAACAACAGCACGCACTGAGGTATTTAAAATAACAACAGTGCATAACCGAACACATTTTTCAATACCCTAATCACTCCATTACAATTTTAATTTTGTGTCACCGAGCCTAATGGCACGGGTGTGTGGATGTCTGTTCATCTTTTCATTCATGTCCTTATTAATGCACACTTTATAACTTGCTTGTTGGATTTATTAAAAAATGAACGAATGAAAACTAAATGTCTTTGAATATCTTTATTATCATTTAAAAACGAAAATTAAAATGACCGGTAAAAATAGATTATGACCGGATTTTTATGACCCTGTCGGTCAAAATGACCGGCGACGAAAAAGTCTAGCGCAGCGTCTGCTCAGTAGTGTAAAAGCGCTTTGATTGGTGAGAGACTAGAAAGGCACTATACAAGTGCAGTCCATTTCCCATTTACTTCATTCATCCCCACATATGAATTTAAGTGTTTTTACTCCTGAAATGTAAATGGTCTCATGTCACTGTATCTGTTTATTTCACGGAGCAGTGTACGTTTGTTTCAGTGCTTGTCATGCTCTATTCAAATTTTTGTGGTTTGCTGTTTTATATCTGCAACATTAGACTCCATGCATGAACTACATGCAAGATGGCAACATTAGCAGTGAATCGCTGGACTGTAAAAAAAAAAAAAAAAAATAACATCGTCATTTGTGATGTCCTCCATATGCTACTGTTATTGCCTGAAAGCTTTCATTTGGGTTTACCATTTACTGCCATCTTTGCAGTTAACGGAGCCATAAAATTCAAATTTAGGCAAACATGTGAGTGTCTGAGTGGAGTTATTAGTCTATCAAGGAAAGATGTTCAGCAAACTAGAAAAATGCCACCAAAATATGTACTAGAATAATGGAAATAAGCTGCTGAAACTATAACATTAAGAAAATGCTTTGACTTCACATTTCAAGACAGACGTTGGGATTTTACTCAGTTTCCTTGGTGACACATTTATTATGTTATTAGAGGAACTGCAGCTTCGTTGATATAGTTGGCATGCATGAGATGACAGATTTAAGTACACAAGATATGACGGAAATATACGGATCCTTTGCATTTGATACCACTCTTGGAATCGATTTAAGCATTAATATCCTTTCTCTGTGCAATAGTTGTATTTACACCTGAAATTAGATGTGGGTAAGCCAGACCTGGTAATTATGCAATCACACACAAACATGATTTTGCAAAGTGTAAATTGGGTATTGCATAATCCATTCATGAAGAAGTGCTTGATTTTTTTGCACCCACTTTTCCCAACCTGAAGCTGACTCCATTGTAACTCCGCTGAAAATATCTACACTACGTGACATCCATTTAACTTTATTTGTCCACTTCTGCAGGAGCAGCACTAAATAAGTTGTGCTGCCGATGGTCCTGTTATGAAGTGCTGAAGTTTTGTGACACATTTTTTCACATTTTGTCACTGTTTGCACTTGTAATGAATTGATTCATTTTGCATCTGAAGAGTCTCTTCTAGTTTTTTGTCATTTTGTGGGCTTTTTTTTTTCCTATGAGAGAGGACTGTTGATTTTGGCTCGCGCACCTTACACTACTTGAAAATCCTGGATTCAAGAGCCAAAACCTTTTCACAATTGTTTGTCATAACACTAAGTACAACAGGAAACAAAAAAACATGATAGCTCCAAAAATGCACAGTCTAATGAATCACTGGTATGCGCGCTGAGACACCATAAGCTTCAAGATCCTCAGATTCTGTCTGTGCATGTCTGTGTGAATAAGTCCAAGTACATCCCTGTGAATGAACGGCTGTGCAAATATCGTATGTGTGCCTGTGCATGTAGTGTATGTATGCACATGGGGCTCTAGAAACCCTCTTTGAGAGTCAAAGAGACACATGTTGAGACCGCGCCAGTACCCCGGCCAACACTAGCTATCTGATGGAGCTTTGCCCACAGCATTGGCTTGCCCTCAGCCTCTTTGCCAGCCGGCAGAACTCTGATCAGAGTCTGTGAGCAGAGAAACAAAGAGATGTCTTCCACCGATTACTGGTACAGCAATTTTTTCTTTTCATTCCCAATTCTCATCTGACTAAGCTAGATTCCTTTGGGCATTAACTCTGACAAAGCAATCTCTTTTTATTATTCACAGGAAGCTAACTCTCTTGACTTTGAACAAGTCTCATGTGAAGCCTTTACTTTTTAATACACACCCTGCAAGTGGTGTGGCACTCTGACAAACAGCCTCATTTGGAAAACAATGCACATGCAGAGCAATACACTGCATTTCACCTCCTCGCTACCATTGATCTGTCAAAGCAGCCAGAGTCCCATGCTAAGTATTTCTCTCCATTAAGAAATCATGAACCATCTGCCTGCTCAGCTGAAACTGTACATGATGTGAGGGATGCCTATCATGTAATGCTTAATTAATGAGGCATTGTATGCTTGCCAAGGAATCACACCACCACAAACGGATAATGTTATGCAAATGTTCCCCGTTTCTGTGAAATGGGAACTTCGAGACTGTTGCACACACCAGGTTTGCATGGACTGGCTCATATTTAAACTGAAGTGTTCAGGCGCAGAGAGGAGAAGATGTTCGAGAAGCAGAGAAGGTGTTATGTAGAGATATTTCATGAAAATAACAGTTTGATTGATGATACAGCTAGAAGATGACAGTGAATGACACGGCAGTGGAGTACCAGAAAAATCAAGCAGAAACCTGCTAGACAGCTGCCAAGAAACCAGGAAAAATGTCCAAAAGGGAAACTGGCGAGCACAGAAAACTAGTCAATCAAAAGTAGCACATTTGATTAAGTTCACTGATTGTGATTACTAAGTAAAAACTATCATTAACACACTTATTTTTCTAGTTCTGCCTATTGGTTCTCAGACCTGATAGCTAATTTGACAAAACTGTCAGCTTGTTTACAGCTTGTATGACTGTCTAACCACTCACGTTTGTTTACCTGGTGGACCGATTTTTGCTGGCCAGCTTTCATTGTGGTCAATAAAACATACAATGGGACAAAAAATGCAACTGTCCTCCCCCAAAATATGACAACGCAAAGTTGTTTTTACAAGCAGAAGTTACAACCCATATTCATGTTTTTTGTTAGGCAGCAACCTCCAGTGGCCATAGTTATTAAGATGGGGGCAAAGGAGAAGGTCAGGTGACGTAGTCTAAAGAGCAACAAAGTTCATTAAGAGTGAGAGGGAAGGGACATGGATGGGTCAAACAAACACAGGACTTTCATCCAGGAGACCGGTGTCCCATGTGAAACAAAAGTCAGTGTTAAGTAATTGTAACAACCGAACATTGTAGGTCAAGTCACATGAGATATATCACGTTACATTACCTTAGCAACTAACAAACAACAGTTTAATCCAAACCATGATCTTTTTTCAGAACCTAGCCGATACATTTTGTTTAGTAAACCTAACCATGTAGTTCAGGCGCAACATGTCTACTAAATGCTGCAGTTAATGGTTATATATGAGCTATACTGTCATCCATTGGTAGGTTGGCTAATTTAGGAAATGCTACTGTGCGTCATATTCAGAGGAAGAAACATAAAACCTATGCAATCCTATTCTTAAGAAGACTTGTTGAGAAAAACAGTGTAGTCACTCAGGTTTCCAACAAATTGACAGTTTTGCCAAATTAGCTACCACTATATACAGTAATAACCAAAAGTAAGAAAAAAACATAATATTGCAGAGGAAAACTATAGCAAGTAGGTCAAAGATGGATATTTATAATGGACAGCATGGGTTGTAATCCTCCTTTTTGTTTTTCCTTCCAAATAAATCTGACTAACCTGAGCATTTTGTTTTCAAGTTTGTATTTGCTGCCCTGTCTGACCTACTTTTAATAAATGTTGCTTCATTTCGAGATCTCAGCAATCACTTTGGTGAGCACAAAGTTTTGGCCGATGGCCTACACAACAAAAAATAAAACCAAAGCTGTAAAAAGCTTATTGCCTGCTCTCATTTTGTTGCCAATGCCCCCAGCTGTGCCTTAAGACAAAAAGTAGACTGGATCAAATGGGTAGATTGGCAGACACACATGACTATTGCTACAGCTGCTAGCATGGCTAAAAATTGAAATGTTCAGCCTTTTCCACAGTACCTCAACTGCACTCCCTGACACCAAGAGATCAAGATAACTGGAAAAAAATACACATACAGAAAACCTTTCTGCAACCACCAGACTGCTTGCAGAAAAATAAAATTTTGTCCATACAGAAAAATCCATACAGCAAGAGGCAGAAAATTCATCAAAGAAGTAGAGGTAGGTTGTGTTGTATAAATGATATCAAGAAAACTGGCACAAACGGTTTACTTCTTCCTCAAAGCAAAATCGGATAGCAAAGTTTTGAGGGCATATGTTATAAACAAGTTCAAGGAAACAACTTCTTTCCCCCCGTGCCCTCAGTACATACAGACAATACACTGACAGACAATCAGATTTCCTCCCACACACACAGACACACGCACACACACGTCAAGTTAATGCAGACTGCAATGAGCCCCTCAGAAAAGAAATTGTCAGCTCAGTGAGAAGCGATTACAGCTCCCCTTGGTCGCCATGGTGTTACCAATGATTGATGTGATTAATAAAGCTGTTGTCATGGCGCCCTCTATGCTTCTGAATGCAGGCCAGAAGACAGAGGGGGAGAGAGAAAGAGAAAAAATAGGTAGAGATAGAGACTCTAAAGGCACTCATGTATCTAATCGCTGTGATTTATCTTTTCACAGCTCTGGGACAAACAGCAGTCATCGGATTATTATTTTACACGCCACAACACCTCATCTAACAGCACTAAGATATAGTTATCTTCACAGCTGAGCTACACTATCACTGTTGACGCGGTGAAATCAAGTCAAGCCAATTTGGCTAATCAATTTATTCATTCGATATTTACTTAAGTAATTAATTTAGAGTGCTTTAGCCTTCGGGTAAGAGAATTTCCCAGGACGCAAAATCAACATTCTTCACACTTTTATACAGAACGTCTGAGGAACCCAGCCATTCAGAGTAACCTCACTTCAAGATTAAGTAATGCTTCACTTTGGTTTCCACTAATGCATGTCTGAGTGCAAGAAATAGGGTAATGGGTTTGGTCAGGATTCCCGCTAAGGCATGCACTAATTATCAGAGAGAGAAAAGTAGTGAACACCCACTGCATGGTAACTGAACTTCTCTTGCCTTATATCAGACAGAATTGTCAACTCGTTACACTCTGTTTCCATTTAGATCTGAAAACACGAAGGGGACTCAATTTTCCGTAACCAATCAATAGACACCAATGTATCCGCTTGAATCTAACGTTGTTTTAAGTTCACACTGAGGTGCTATTTTGCTGTGGTTTTAAGAGTGAAGCAGATCGACGTTGGGCGATATTGAGAAGACATGTCGATTTAGAACAGCCCAGACAGCAGCATCTATCATGTCTACAGCGCACACCTTTGTTGTTACTATACCTCAGAGGTTCCAGCAACACTTGACAACAGCCTGACAATGGCACTGGTCCTGGTCCTGTGGTGCTGATTGGCTAATTGTTAGTCCCCCCCACAGAACCTATTGGTCGTTATTTATTTAAACCAAGAAACCGTTGTTTCATGTCACGATGCTAGGCGAATCAGTCAACTCCACAAAATGAGCAGATTCAAAGGTCTGGACCCAGGCAACAGTTTCTCTGTTACAAGACTAGAGGTACAAAACATGCCACAACAGAGACCAAAAGACTTGCTGTCACCTTCTGAAATTCTTTCAGCTGTCTTTCTGAAAAATAAATAGATAAATAAATTAAAGTAAATGAACATGTTCCATTCAATAAATCAGTTTATTTGTCACATGAACTCATAAGAATATGATTATAGTGAAATGCAATCCATCAGTTTCATAAATTTGTATATTCAAACAGTGTAATAATAATAAATATAGGTCTATCAGGGTGGGGGTGTCTTAGGCTGAGTCTTCATTTAGGATCCTTGCAGCCTGAGGGTAGAAGTTCTTCCTGAGCATCTCAGTGCTGCCCTGAAGTAACCGTTACCTTCTTCCCAGCCTTAACAGGTAAAAAAGGCAGTTATCCGGGTGGTTGGGATCTTAAATGATTTTCCTGGCCTTACTTTTGCAGCACCGGGTGTAAACATCCTTTAGGCAAGGTAGAGCAGTACTTATAGCATGTTCAGCTGAACGAACCACACTTGGCAGAGCCTTGGGATCCTTTTTGGTAATGTTTCCCGACCAGGCAGCGATGTTTCCTGTCAGGACGTGCTCAATGATGAAGAGGTAGAAATTTCTCAGTCTTTGAGGAGATACTAGAATTTCCTCAGGCGTCTAAGGTAAAACAGTCTCTGCCTTCCCATTCGCACCACTGATTCAGTAAGCAGTGCCCAGGTCAGGCCCTCGGTGATGTGGACACCAATATGGGTTTACTATTCACAGTCCAATATAACTGAGCATCTACTGCAGCTATCAGAACATCAACAACTTGCTATCAGAGGTTTAAACCTTTGAGATTTTACCAAAGCTAAACCTGCAGTGAGTGATTGTTTTTTTGGCCACTTGGGGGCAGTGCAACAAGCTGTAAAAGCAACTTATTCACATATTCAGCAAATAAAAAGAAACATCTGTATTCATTTGGTGCCTTGTCTCTGGTCAACTGGTAAATTCAATCTTCACACCACTCTTATCTCATCTTTGGTCTCCACCAAATCTTGAGGTAAATGTCTGGCTTTTTAGCTGTCTGCCAAAACTGACAATGATGAGCGCAGTGAGAATGAACCAAAACGGTAAAGTTGCAGGTTGTAAAACCAAAACAATAAGTAACTAAAATGCACCGCAGAGCTGAAGGACTATAGAGTTGGGCAACAGCCCATTACGCAACCTCTTTCATATTCGTCATGAGATCCATTGTTGATATAAAAGTATTGATGAGAGCAGCTTTAAACCATGATTGATTTGTGACCATACAAAAACTACAGCTCCCTTAGAAATCTAACACTGCAACAGCACGTATACTGACGTCATTCATAACTTAATGTCCTTAAATATACCCCATCTTCTACTATAGTTTTTCCAACTTTTTAGCTGAAATGTACGGGGAAAATGGTGCTCATTAAAGATCATTAAAATCCAATAAATATTTAGATTAGATCCACTAATACTATCCCTATCTTGATGTATGGAATGAACCACTTGGAGTATTACTGAGAAAGGTTATATTCTAAGGCTGGAGTTTTAGTAATTTGTATCAATGTGATTCTGAATGAGGTATTATTACCCCGAAAAGAACTCAGGGGTTCTGGTTTCACTTCGGCTCTCTAAAGATTAATTTTTCTCACACCTCGGCACTAGTTTACTTGAGATTATTGACTGGGAAACTACTGCTTCTGCACTCTAATACCTGCAAGGGATTTTTGCTATAATTATTGTATAATAGAGTAAAAGACACAATCTTTTAATCAAGAAAAAAAAAACAAGTCTGGAAGCAAATAGAAAGTCTTACTTCACTGAGCAGGGTGAAATAGGAGAGGTTTTCAATTTGCTTTGTATGTTCTGTGACATTTCAAAAACCATGCACTCTATTTATATATATATATATATATATATATATATTTGTTCCACATTTCAGAATGCTGAAAGGACCTAGTACTCATATGCTTTTTTTCACGCATCACACCGCTGAACGCTATAGCACTTTGGTTTGATCGATATGTGTTTGCTTTCATGTCTCAACAGCACAGAGCCGAGGGAGATAACGTCATTACGCTTCATAGATGGCAGCATGCAGTGTAATTAAGGAGGAAATTACCCAGAGGTCAGCTCACACCTGGTGGAGCTGAATAGCTCAGATAACGATGGGATTGTTTTAGCTCTGATCTCAGCTGTCTGTTCAATGTGTTCCCTGTGTGATTTTTTTTTGGGGGGGGGGGGGGGACACACTGTGAAGAGACATCAATGTCCTGTTCTGGTTTTTCGCCCCGGCTGAAAGTTGCTTTTGGGATTTATCAAGCCAAAATAATTTCCCTGTAGTTCATCTGTCACTTTTTCATGGCTCATCAGTGATCGCTCTATAGACAATAGTTTATTTTAATCACAGCTGAGGCCTCACTCTGCCTTTATCTATTATACCTTTTCTATTCAACATGTGCTCTCTCCAATTCATTAGGGTTTCTCCTTTGTGTTTTGCAGCATAGAAATGGAGAAAGCCTTGTCTAATGCATGGACAAATTTATTTGAATACACACTGGAGATGATTGTGTGACTTGCTGAGCTGGGAAATGAACAAAGCTGTTCTGTTGTATTGCTACAGACAGTGGGTGGATATGATGCGTCTTTCTCTCGCCTACCGACAGAGCACCGAATCAAATGACAAATATCGTTTACAGTGTGCAACAACATGGAAAACCCCAGCAAGATGTGGAAATATTGTCTCTGCACAGTTTGTTAAATCAAACCTGCAGACAAATTCTGTATCCATCTGCTGCATTACAAGCTCAAATAGCATTTATAGCAGTCTTTCTGTGAATGCTTTCTGATATTAGATGTTTTTATTGTATTACCATGGCAATGATAACTCACGGTGGAGCTCTAGGAGGACAGAAATATTGTAGTTGTTGCGCTTGTGACACAAACCAAATCAGACATAGCCCTGGGGGAGGCATTGGGAGGCCCGAGGTCTACCTGGCTGTGAATTTAGGCCACTGGGTGAGAAGGAGGGATATTCTCAGAGTGCTCTCCTCCTCCCCCATGCTAGGAAGTAACCGTTGGCGATTATTACAGGCGGTGTGATAGGCTCTGCTCCTCTGCTCTGACATGTTAATATTACATGAAACTGTTAGGGATGACAATGTGCCTGGGGCAAGAGGGAGACATTGAGATTTCTTCCCTCTCTGCAAGATTTGCCCTTTTTTTTGCCCCTCCATCCATCCCAGTGACTTTAAATAACTCATGGCCTCATTATCCAAATATGGGAAAGCACAGTAGCACATAATTAATTTGATTTTGGTGTATTTATTTTATTGCTGGTTTTGCTGCAATACACACATTGCTGTAGACACGTTTCTGTACATAGTGTTGCTCAAGTGTTTCTACAAAATGTACAGTGTGTCCTAAAACAGCATACAGCATTGGTTCCCAACTGGTGGGTCGTGGTCCGAAAGTAGGTCTCGGCCCCATTTTGAATGGACCGCTAGTGACTCCAGAACATGTCAAGCCTGTAAAAAACACACCTGACTTTACTCTATTTTTAAGTACAGTAAATTTCCAGCACAGAGCTGAGACCAGAGCAGAGAAGTGCAGTAGAGTAAGTGACTTACTGACAGGGCTACCTGACAGAGACTGCAAACTAGATCAATAACATGGCCAAACACAAGTATGACTCGACCTAATGACTAAGGAGAAGTGGCTGGACCAGTTGGGAACCACTGACATACAGTATAAGCCACACTCCACTGTGCGGACTGAGCATCCTGATTCTTACAAATGGCAGAGAATGCAGAGGAATGACACAATCTGTCTTCTTCTTGTTCACCAAGAGGATATGAGAGATCATTCATCACAAAAAGAGGTTTCTCAAGACTGTTTCATTGTTGGTGTTACGCAGAGGTTTTCTTTTAAGCTATCTATTTCTATTATTCATTCATTCATTTTCCGTAACCGCTTATCCTGTTGAGGGTCGCGGGGGGGGGCTGGAGCCTGTCTTATTGGGCAAGAGGCGGGGTACACCCTGGACAGATTGCCAGACTATCGCAGGGCTGACATATAGAGACAGACAACCATTCATGCTCACATTCTTTGGACTGTGGGAGGAAGCCGGAGTACCCGGAGAATACCCACGCTGACATGGGGGGAACATGCAATCTCCGCACAGAAGGGTTCCCCCACCCTGGGTTCGAACCAGGAACCCCCTTGCTGTGAGGCGACAGTGCTAACCGCCGATTTCTATTACACTTCATACTAAAAGTAATGAATAGGCTTTATTTCATAATGCTGATGTTTAAAAATTAAATAATTCATTTATTAATCACTCACAAAAGAACACAGCAGTGGTAGAGCGCTATGTATTTTTTGAACTTATGAATGATTCTCTGTCAACATCAGCAGGGGGGAAGTGCACAAAAACAGCTGTTTGCAGCTTGCAGCTCATCTGCTCTCATCCCATCAATTCCCTGTCGTTTCAGTATGACTTACACTTTCCAAGGATATCATTATCTCTGATGTCCATTAATAAACATCCTTAAATCCACTTAGAAATCATAGAAAAGGGATAGTGCTTATAATTCTAGAACTTGCCTGAGAATCATTACGTTTTCTTTGGTATCAAAGGAATCCCATCATGGATGTCTGTATATCAGTGAGTACAGTGCAGATCAGAGCTGCTAATAGCTAATTTGGCATACTTTTACTCGTGGCAATTTGCCAAATGGTCTCGATTTTGTCTGAGGGGAGGCCCACAGTGTCAGACCGATATTCCACAGTCTGCAGCATCCAACTGTTGCATTAACAAGTGCCTTCCTGTGTGATTTTATGATCTGTACCCTCTCCCACTCATATGACATTCAGCATTTCTAACTTTCAAACCACCTCTCTCTCTCTCCTTGCCATTCCATCTCCTGCATAATCTCCCCCATCTCCGCCATCGTCCTCCCTTTCCCCTCAGTTTCTCGATTCATCCCTCCAAGGACAAATCCACCAGGTCATTATCTTCCTCCTGCTGGCATAAATTTGAAGCTTATCTATACAGACCGCTCGCAAACATAAATGCCCCAGTGCAAGCACATTTGGCCGAGGGTATGTGTTTGATGAAGGCGAGGGGAACTAAATTGACGGTTGTCTCTTTCTCTTGTGACCCATGCATGTGCCCCTCTCTCAAAATTGCAAATGCACACATGTGAATGTGTTCACAAACCATTTCACATCTGTCATTTTCACCAGTCCTTCCACCTGAGAGGGCCTGTGACTCGGAGGCAGGCCCACAAAGCCCTGTGACAGTTGGAGGGGTGAGCAGAAGGCGTCAGGGAGGTGGCTTATGACAGCGACACAAAAGCACTAGTGTTTAGTGAAGGAGGTTGTATCATACATTAGGCTGCTGCTGCATCGGCCTGCCACTGAGCTGAGGTAACCATGGCAACAGGCTGCTGGGAGACAGTGGAGCGAGAGTCAGCAGGCTGGAGTCAGTGGGCCTTCAGCTTTTGAACACCAAGAGAGATTAGCTCAGAGCAAAACCCTAAACCTCGCACTACATGCAGCTCTATGAAGGGTATTGATGTTGGAGGAAGTGGAAAGCAAGAGCAGAGGGGATACATAAAGTTTTTTAGGCAAAGATCCAACCAAATAGTTGACATCAAAGCACTTACGTGAGCCCATCCTCTTAAACCCAGCGCTCATGGCAGTATGAAATGTAAAAATTATGCAGAAAGCATCGAGCAGCTGAGAGCATGCATAGTACAGGAATGAAGATAAAATATCTGGTGATATGCCAGCAATCAGTGTAAATTGCATCATTTGTGAGCAGTGGATCAATCCCAGAGATTAATTAGATTGTTAGGAGATGTGAAACTCATTGCCATGATGTCTGTAGCAGATTGCCATGGTGATAGAAAACAATGAGCGCATAGGATATAAAAGGAGGAGAGTGGCGCTTACATAACAAACCAAGGGCAAGACGTGAGGCGGCTCGATGAGCTACAGAGAGAAAAGGCACAAGAGTGAGAAGGATGGGGAAACAAGGAGAAATAAATCGATGAGGAGAAATCTAGACAGAGGGTAGGAAAAGGAGAGGGAGATGAAGATGGATTTCGGAAATGTACAGAGGTAAAAACAAGCCAGAGACCGATTGATATCTAATCCTTCAGAGAGCTTTTAGCCGAGCTTAAGGGGTCAGGGATACGATAAAATATTATGAGATCTTTAGAGCAGAAACACCACACGGCATGGACAGGATGTTGTGGTGGTAAATACTGAAGGAGAGATTATTTACTGAAGAATCGTGTCATGAAATAAACATGAGGAATCATCAGAGGGGTTCTCTTTACTCTCCTCCTTAATCCACCTACTCAAGTAGGACATGACACTCTCTCTTCCCTCTCTTCCAGTCTCACTCTCACTTTATGCAATTTGTGTATCCTACTGGGAAGAAGCGAAGGCTATGCCCACACTAATGGTGGTAAATCTGAAAGCACCATTTACATGTACCAGGTTTTCCAGCCACACTCTGCATTTTAAGATCATTCTCTGAAAGTAGCCAAACAGAAAAACGAGAGAAGAAGGTGGAATATCTTCTCCTTCTCTTTCCCTAAATTTAATTGCAGTTGGCAAATAACAAAATGCTGCATAAATATCACCATCTGCTATCACTCTTCATTCTTGTGTTCCCACCTTTTAACAAGGTAGCATGGAAGGATTTTGTGATGCAGTGTGACGCTTTACTCCTGGTGTGCTTTTCTCCACCATATTGAAGTTCACTGGTCTCACAGGTGAGAATTCAAGGAGTCACATTACTCTCTTGCTGGCGTAATAGATGTGACACAGCAGGAGCCCATTTTTAGCCACTCAGTCAGTCCTCCACTTTGGTCCAGACTGAAATATCTCAACAACGACTGGATGGATCGCCATTAAATTATGTGCAGACATTCATGACCCCCAGAGGGTGAAGTCTAGTGATTTTGGTGATTTTAGAGCCACCATCAGTTTAAAACCTTTACTCATTTAATATTTCGGTTTATGACCATATACCTGCAGAGCTAATGTCATTCCCATCAGCCTCAGTTGTTCTTTGTGTTTAGTTCCAAAATAAAATGCTAAACTATGATAGTGAACAAATCATGCCTGCTAAACATTAGCATGTTATTATTATCACTGCGTGCAAGTTAGCATACTGATATTAGCATTTAGCTAAATTCACCACTATGCCCAAGTACAGCCTGAGAGCACAGTCCTCCACAGGTCTAATTTCCCAACACATTCTCACTCCAACCTCATCACATATTGACATTTGGACGTGGGCTTTGCATGTCCACATATGACGTGCAAGGTACCCTGGGTGCATTGGTTGTTGACATTATGGGACACCGTGTCAATTTCTGCCTTTTACATACATCGTCTGTTTTCAAAATACACTTCCGTTTTCACAGGAAATGTATGGCTTGCATAAAGTCTCTTTCAAAATAAATGCTGGTTGGTACAACTCTGCAAATTGACTTTTTTTTCTCCTTCAGCAACAAATGCCATGGTTCAGTTGGGAAAGAAGAACAGGGTTTGGCTTTGCAAACCCCCCGGTGAAAGTCAGTGGTTGTTGGACCCATCCACCACCATTCCCGCCCGCCCTACTTGGACTTCAAAAACCTTAGCTTTCGTGACGTTGTTGTTCAACCACGTTTCCTCCTGACGCTAAACAAATACTGTCTGTATATCATGCTGATGTGAAAGGATAGCTTTCTTCATTGGCAAACCAGAAAACGCAACATTCAATACTGCACCCGCCCCACCACTCGCACATATGACCAATTAGTTCCACAACCTGACCCGCTGATACCAGATCTGCAGCCCAAGCCACAAATCCTTTAATAATCATGCCCTGTTTCAATAATTTAGTTAGTTAGCACGTTGAAAGTGATCATTTTGGGTCATTTCATACATGTGAAACTAAGATATTATATTTAAGAACAAACAAAAAAAGTTATTCAGGAAATTTAAATTTAAATCAAACATTTTTTCATTTTTCATCCTCAAAATATTGAGCAGCACATCTCTGCAGTTAATGTGCCTGTCAGAAATGCACCTGACTGAAGCGGCTCTCATATTTCAGGTGGCGCAGCACGCAGAGTCGACACATAAAGTCAGCAGTCAGAGGACTAAAATATTAAAACATTGAATTAAACTATTATTATTATAATGTTATTCAGATAATTTTACTATCCAACAACCAATCAACCGGCATATTTTATTTTATTTTTTTTTGCCAAAAAGCAAACCAGGAAATAAAATTAAGAAAAAATACCACACGTTTTTCTAAATGACCTGCCAGGTAATCGCAGGTACTCAAACTGATGCAGGACTCTGCTTTATGTGTCTCAAATGTAGGCTGTATAATAAGGATGGATGGCATGACACCTCCCCAAAAGCGAAACCGAAACATCTTGATCACCCCCTGGTGCTTAACTGCAGTTAAGGCCATAAACCTGCCCCCTCCTTGTTAGGAGCTAGAACATGGGCCAAACTAATAACTCAAAGTAAAGAAAATACATTTTCCCAAACCATAGTTTCTTTCATCTTAGGTAGCTCTTATCACGCTGCTGTATTTTCAAATGGTCAGTTTTCTGCTAAGTTTGTTTTTTTAAAAAGGGGGTGTGATGTCATGATTGACAGCTGGGTGTGTAAATCACTGTGCTTGCAATCAGTAGCGCTGTTCAGGATTGGGTTGGACGGGTGCAGAGGTGGGAACTCAATACCGCAGCTCTTCTTCAAATCCCTACTGTGCAGTGTCTGGCTCCAAATGACACCACCGGCGCAAGTTGGCAGCAGCCGGAATATTTTGGACCCATTTTTGTACAGTGGGAGGAAGTAGAGACGTGTCGTCCATCTTTATATACAGTCACTGGTCTCAAACCGCTGATCGTCATATTTAATGAACTTTTAGCTGCAAGAATAAATGTACTGCAGAAGCCTCTGCTACTTTTAGTTCTCAGGAAGTCTGAATAGTGGCTGCCAAATACAGTTCCATTTCGTATTACTCTTTGAGACATTAATGTGTGGGGGGGGTTTTTCTTATAACTCCTGTACTTTTTCTGTTCCCTCTGCTGCATGGTGGAGGGTTTGAACTTTGCTGAACTTTTTGGTCGCAGTTGCAAGGGACAAAACTATGCTACAACACCATATAGTTAAAAATAAATGTGCTTTTATCTAACGCTGTGTGTGGCATACAAATTGTTTGCGCTCCGGAAGCTAATCTGCTGAGATCATTTGTGATAGATGACGGTGGTGTGGCATTTTACAAAAAACAAAAAAAAAACAAATGGCTGCAGATAGCCGTGCAGTGCGCATACACCCCACAAATGAGTAATGGCTTTGATTATAGTAAACATGTGGCTGCATGAACACACACACCTGCACACACACACACACATACACATACTGAGTACCTTTGAGGATCACTCCAATGGGGATGCCAGAGGCTTTACCTACAGGCATGAGAACTAGAGTAAGGCAGACTGAATCTATAGCCTGGAGCTGTTTTCAACATGCCAACTCACTGATCATACTGATGCTACCTGCACTTTCCAAGCTAATACAGCGGGAAAACCATATTCTCAAAAATGACATCCATATATACAGTATATGATGCAGCACTTTTTGAGACAAGGGATCAAAGCATATTTACTCATAAGTTTAAGAGAGGTTTTAAGAATAAAAAAACGATGCCCAGGATATACGTACAGTAGACATCTTTCAACCAAGTAATTAGTTTTGCAAATTTTTTAATTGCTTTCCAAAGTATTGATTATTTAATTCATAATTGGCTTCGCTAATGGCCCTTTTTTTCTCCTCTTGCTCTGGCCAAGTCTAGCTGAGACATTTTTAATTGCAAGGTTTTTTTTTTTTTGCAAACTCTAGTATAGCCCAGCCCCTAAGGAGCTGTACTTCCCTCTCCCCAAATATCAATCACTTGAATGAGATTGTCCCATTAAAAGAGCTTTAATGGGCCTAATCACTGAGGCGGGAGAAGAATAGTGAATCAATTAAACAGATTTGTGTAAGAAGAGACACTGGTGTGACTTCATATTTCATACGTGAAGACTTTTAAAGATGATTGGCAGGCTTTTGTTTGTCGTAAAGGTGTGCGGTTAGATTAGATTCCCCTGTCGAACAGCTAATAAAAGGCTAAATATAAACTTGCCCGTGTTGTGAATGCTGGTTTGGTGAAAAGCTATTGAAAAGGTTTTTTTTTTTTTTTTTTACAAAGAACCGCATTAAGCTGCCATGTACTGTGGTGTCATTTTAGTGCCACAACTATTGCCTGGCTCCATATCTTTGAATCGGCCCCCTCCACCAGGGTGACAGATTAATCTGGTATCATGATATGAAACAGCAGTTGCTCTGTTTAAAAGGATCGATCCATTGCCGTGACTAATGTCGTTATGAAACTGTTCTCAACCACTGTCAAGCTCAATGCCTGATATTAGCCCCTTTTACACTGCCAGATTTTCCGCGAATGTTGGGCCATTTTGCCAGCAAGCTGGGAGCATTTAAACACACAGAGCCAGATTGGCGAGTTGATCTGAGGTGCCCAATTTTCCGCCTCGTAGGGTAGTCATATTGGCGGAATCCTTTTAGTTTAAACAGACCATGGCCGACTAACGAGAGAATCGCCGAAGGACTGACCTGCCGCGGCTTCCTTCCCACGTCACTGTTTTCGTCACATGCTGAGCTACACATTTTGTTACTTGCTCACGCCTCCCATTGCCCCGAAAAAGGCGCATTCTGTATAAACAAAAGTAGGTAGGCGGCATTTTGCCGCACTCCCAGATTTTGTTTTTATACTGCCAATGCTGAAAGAAGACTGAGTGGGCTTTCCTGCAAATTTGCACAATTCCTATCTAAAAAGGGCTATTGTATTGTGCTTTACTTCCCTCTGCTCCACTCTTAAAACCCCAGCAAAACTAGTATGCTGGCATATGCATAAGTGTGGACTTAAAAGGATACTTTGGTCTCTAGTGATTGGTTAGAGAAATTGAATCCCCCTCCTTCATGGAAATCGGTTGGAGTGGACGCAATGTCAGACTGAAGATGGAAACGCAGAGTTGACAATTCTCTCTGATATCAGGCAACTCCAACTAATGACTGGGGAACGCTCTCCCACTCCATTTCCCTCTTTACATTTCATAGTTTGCTACTTAAAGCTCTTTGCTCTTTGCTAACCTGCCTTACCCATTACAGTGATCTGCCTCAGTCTCTATGGTAATACACTTGTTAGGATCTGTGCAAACTAGTCAAGACAAAGATAATCTTGTTAGCAGAAAGCAAGGCAAGAGACACATCAGGTGGTATGTTCTCTCTTTTTAAGCACACCATGAACCAATAGTGACATCATTTGTCAGTAAAAATAATTAAGTTTACAATCTCTGTTTTATTTTTTTTCCATGCATGGCACCTAATAAACTTCATGTTATAGGCAACAGAATGGATAACAACAAGCTCTATTATGAAACTTAAACAGTAAGGGCTGAATTAGTGCATATCAGCAACTGAAGTCCCAGATGTTGTCTGCCCTGTGCTGATGTGGCATAACCACACTGACAGTTCTGCTGAACGCTACATCTAATTCTTTTTCACTTTTACAAAGCTATTCCAAAACTCAAGTTCCACTTGCAAGCTTTTGACAGGGGGTTTCAACCATATCGCACTGTCTTCATCTGAGTATGGAGTTTGCTCTGTTGGAATGGATTTGATGGCATATGAGCTTAATCCACAACAATACTGGATTAAATGTTAGAATTTATGCTGACATTTACAATAAAACTGTGTGATACAACACAATAAAACCATTAAAACCATTAAAAATGTCTTTACTGGTGTGTTATAGTATGTTGTGATGATCTTTTTATACACTTATTTGTTAACCAAAGATAGTATCATCCATAACATGTCTATATCTGATGACCCTGAAAATAAATCCATCTATTAAGGAGGATACAGTGTACCAAATAAATGTCAATGTTGAAATAACCAGGTTCTTTCAGTGTAACAGAATGTCAGGTTGATGCAGGTCACGGGAGATTTTGTATGCTCATCCACCTCTGCTTCCACCACAGTCTGTATTTCTGTCACTTGCCAACACTGTGAATAATGATTTGGGAAAGGCACACCTCAGTGAGGTAAGAGATCCCTGGTGCTTCAACATCGCATGGCTGTCTGCCTAGACTGACAACTTCACCTGGCTTTGGTCTAGTTTTCTGCTCGGCCATGGGTGGAAGGGGGAGGACAGGAAAACAGGGGGAGTGGAGACAGCTGATGCATATTTCATCAAGGCACTGTGGACACTTGAGGTTGCCTGCTGAGGGAGGGGGAAGGAGGTGAGATGGACAGTATTGTAGACCCATATACGTGCTCTTCATTTATTCCAGTCACATTAGATGCATTAAAACTATCAGTGAATGAGGTTTCTCTAATTCCAGTTCGCATTCATTACCAAGGCAGACCTTGGCATTTCTCCTGTTGCCAAATGCAAACAATAGTTCCCATCAAGCGCACCACCACAACCATGCTCTGTTTGCTGGCTGGGAGACTGGCTGTAAATGTCAAAACCTCACACAGCATTATGAATTATACAGCAGTCATCTAGTCACCAGGTGAGGGTGGTGGGGTATGTGTAAAGCATGTGTATGAGTTAGAAAACTCAAAACTATGCAACATGACGTAGTACAGACAGCGTAGGGCAAGTTACTTGAAAAATGCCATCATTGAAAGTAACTGCATTCCTTTTCTAATTTCTTTACAGCCAGAGTCTTCAGTGTTTTTCAGGCCAAGAATCCTTTCGCTCAAACAGAGATGGAGCAGGGACCTCCTACATATATTGTATAAAACTGAGCTGCACTTAAGATACTTCCTTAAATATCTCTGAGTCTTCTCTCATGTGTACTTGCCTGTAGCTGCTCAGTCAGCAGCAGTTGTAGCATGGCTAGGTGCATTAGCCTCACCCTCTGCAATTTCATCAGTAGTATCTCAGTTGGACGGTGTGTCTCTTCCTCGAAAAGTAACAAAACGATCCATTGTGGCTCACAAGAAAATTGTACGCTTGGAATAATAATACAGCTAATTGGCCAATATGTTTCAACAGTATGTAAAAGTTAGCTAACTACTTCACCTCATGTATTTTCAGACATATTTTAATATTTGAAGAAAAAAAAAAAATTAGGACTTGAATGAAATTATCAAACAATAATTTGGTGGCCCCCTGCAGTATCTCTGAGGAACCCCTTGAGGTCGTGGACCCCATGTTGAAGAGGCTTTATGACAAATGCAGTTACAATACTCACTACATTATTGTTGTACTTAGCACAGCTCAAAGGTACCTTTAAAAGACTCTACATCCTCCACACACACATATTCTGTATTTGACACGTAGAGATACAAAATGAGACATTGTGATTAAAAAACCTTGATTTGGAGACATTTACTGACATTCAGTAGTTAGCTTAGAGTTAGCCAGTGACTGCATGCATGCCTTAGAGTGAAGCAGCAGGTTCAGACACCCTACAACTCTGAATAAAACCAGGAGAATTTCTGAATATAGGCTTACAATAAATGGTAAATGGACTTGCAATTGTAAAGGCCCACTTTTTGTCTTCCAACCACTCAAAGCCCTTTTACACCACATGACACATTCACCGATTCACACACACATTCATACAGCTGTGGCCGAGGTGCCATCTGCTACTCAGTTAACTATTCACACAGGCTCACACTGGTGTCACAGCTATTGGGAGCAATTTGGGGGTCAGTATCTTGCCCAAGTATACTTCAGCATGCAGACTGGAGGAGCCAGGATTGAACTGTCAATCCTCCGATTAGTGGATGACCCACTCTAGCTCCTGAGCCACAGCTGCCCGAGTTACCAGAAGGCACAGTTCTCATGAGTGGTAGTTTTCCTGTTTTTGGAAGCTAGCTGCCTTCCCCCACCTCAAGCCCCTGCGTTAAGCTAGCACTTGGACCAGTGTGTCCATTGAATGCACTGTCAAAACCATAGACTGTATAAAAGAGTGGACAGAACCAATATGACATCTCCCATTGGTTTGTGGGATACAGGTTTGAAGCCTGGAGTCTGGCATTTTGGCTGTTGTGTTCTTGGTTTTTTTGGAGCCAGAAGTGACCATATTTGGCCAAAAGGGTGGAGTTGTGAAGGAGCGAGGTGTGGATTTGACTGAGAATGCGAATACACCAACATGGTAGCGAGTTGTCAATCACATGGTAGACACGCCCTAAAGCATACCCTGGTTTTTGTCTATTTTGTTTTAATGAGACCATAATTGATAATTTACAAAATGAACATCATGCTTTTTTTGAAGAAGACTTGAAACCACAGACTGTATAAATAACAGACGTCACAACTGTGACATGCCACATTGGTTTGTGGACTGCCGTTTTGAAGCCTAAAGTTCGGCGATGCGGCTGTCACCATTTTGTTTAATTGAAGTTGGAAGTGACCATATATGGACAAGAGGCTGGAGCTGAGGAGGAGCGAAGGGTAGATCTGACTCACAGGCTGTAGCAACACCTCACAGACAGCCTGTCACTCAAGTGGCCCCACCGTTAAATACAAAGAACTTTGGGTTATTAATGGGTAATTAAATATAAAGTTATAAACCCCCCCAAACTGCACAGTTGTCATTAGTGTGGAAATTAGCTATAGAGACCAAGCTGTAAATATGTTTATTTCTGCTGTGAAGTTGGGCATTTAACGTGGGTGTCTATAGGGATTTACTGTTTTGGAGCCAGCCTCAAGTGGCCATTCCATGAACCGCCATTTCTGGCACTTCCGCATTGGCTTCATTTTTCAGTCTTGGATGTTGGCGCTTGCTTGAAACCAGGGATTGACACCATAAAGTTATGACAAAAATGTTTACTGAGGTAATAAATTAAGTGAGAAGTAGGGCCATTTTCTTCGAGACTTACAATCAGACTTCTTTTTGTCAGAGACTTTTAAGGTGGAACGCTAACTTGTAACATTACTATCCATCAGCACACCTTAAATTTCAATATGACAACTTTGACCATTACTTTAGTTTTTTCTGACATACACTTTTAGTAATGAGTGGGCCTTCAAGCATTTATATATATTCATTTCGACTGGGTAATGTGAGCTGCATATATTCTAATCCTCACTCGGAGATAAAAAGAGTGTTGTGAAGCGTTGTGTGGGCTCCGGCATCACTAAATCCCTGAGCTTGCCTGAGAAGGACTAAATTCACAAACCCACTATTTTTAAATATCCCATGGAGAGAGACTCTCACTGCTGCCTGTTTTATTTTGTTCTAAAAATATCAGCGTGCAGCCTGTGGACGATAAATAAGGTGCAGACTTCCCTCTGTGTCACTGGTAATGAGGAAACACAATGAGTCAGCAGTGAGTGACGACACTGTTTGCAGTGGAAACGCTAGGGTCTAGGTACCATGTCTGAAGGGTTACTTTTGGTTCCAAAGGTACCGTACCGAAAGTGTTTGGTGGAAACAGGGCTTATTATAATACTTTCACAATGGGAATGTGGCTCATTAAGGCTTAAAGTGCAGTGTGTTTATGTTCTCAGTTTGCTTAAAACAAACCAGATAGTAAACATGTTGTTTGACCATATCTAAATCTAATATTTAAGTGTTGAATGAACAAATGGGGATAATGGCCCATACTTTCGGACTCTCTGTCATGCAAAAAGCAACAGATGCATTTATGTGCAGGAGTAAAAAGGAGAGCTTGCTCCCTTTCTCACGTCCGCACACCTGGCCATTTGCTGCTTGAAGCGGGCATGCTTGTTCAATTGTCGGTTTAATACAGAGGCCCTTAGAGACATGTTCACTTGACAGCCAATCACACTCAGTCAGGTTGTGACTTGCTCGTTTGACCATGGCACAACCTCAGTGGCCTCAGATACTGACTTAAGTTGGTGCCAAGCAGTAAACACATGTCCAAAAGTCCCTTCAGGGTGGCATCGGATGCTCCATGCAGGCTTTTCCACAGTCTACGCTTTGTGCTCACAATCTAATTTTATTTACCGCTTAAGTGGCCTTTGCATTTGTTGGGCAGAGCACTCTTCCGTAAGTGAACCTTTGGCATTTCTCGTCAGAATACAAGGACGGCTACATCTCAGTGCCACCGAGCGGCAGAAAGCCGCTGTTCCGGTTCACATCCTCCGTCCTCTGCTCCTCAGTGGGATTATGATCACTCTGTGAGATGTCAACAGGAGTTAATGAATATCCCCTTTCACAAAGCCTGGGTAATCCTGCCAACAAAATGCCCCCCTCATTGATAAGATCTGCCATAATACTAGGAGGGAAACCACTGGCATCCAGCTCCCAAACACAGAGGGATTTTTCACGCTTTGATGCCTAAGCCGCATTCCTTTATTTCTTTATTTTTGCAACGCTTAAATTGGGTGCAGTTATTATTGGGAGATTTGTTGCTGGTGGTGGCAATGAAACAGCCTACCTCCTGCTTAATCTACCCCCCAGTCTACGAGAACTGTTTTTGTCTTATTTTATCAGTTTTCTTTCTTTCACTCTCCCTCTTTTGTTCTCTCTCCTCTCTTCTCTCTCTGATCTCCTCCAAGGTGTGAACAAGTAATTGGCTGATCTCCTTCATGTAATCCTTTTGTGGTGGGAAAATGCATTTTTCTACGTTTTCATAATACAAAACCTGAATTAGCATTTTAAAACACTTTGCTCATTCCCCAACAATTTTGGGAGACCAGGAACTTCCATTCTACCGTGAAACTCCAAATTTATACATTTGACCCCCAGGCTCAGTACAGCAAGACTTCAGTGTCTTACAGTACAGTAGACTAGCCCCCTTTTGATATATCTCTCTTTGAATCAGTAGAGTTACTGCACAGAAGAGTTTGCTAACTACAGGTGTTAAAATATGTATATCTCTGGCCTGTCAGAAGAAACTTTGTGAAAAAGAATTACTTGGTTGGGAATAAAAACAATCCACAGCTACAACAATTAATCAGTTGTTTCTGACTGATAACTGATAATAGATTAATTGGTTTGAGTATTTTTTTTAATGAAGAAATGTCAGAATTCTCTGATTCCAGCTTCCTAAGTGTGAATATTTTCTGTTTCTTTTGTTCCTCTGTGACAGTAAACTGAGTGTCTTTGAGGTTGTGAACAAAACAAGATATTTGAGGACATCACCTTGGGCTTTGGGAAACGCTGATTGACATTTTTTACCATTTCCTGAATTTCACCGACCAAACAACTAATTGAGAAAACAATCAGCAGATTACTCAACAAAGAAAATATGACTTCGATTCAGCCCTGAAATAATCATAATCATCTTCAACTTGAATGCGCACATCAGTTTTTATGTGATATATGAAACTTATAATTGGGCATACTCTGTGACAGAAGCTTGTCTGTTCTTGTCAACAAAGCAAACTAAGCAAAGATACAGTCACTTTGCAGTCTGATAATACCACTAATGCACAATAAGTTGTTTCTTTGTGACATTAGAGAACATAAGCATTCAAAAAACAGCAAATGCACACTTTGTTTCATAAATGGCTTAAACATGAGTCCATTATCCAACTAGTTTGTCGTCGCTCCACTAGTTAACCAACTAATGCCACAAAGATTATACATTTGTTATATAGACCGCCCCCTTGTGATTCATCAGTTATCAAAGTTTGTGTTTTTACATATATGTACTACTCTTTTATTTATTTAGATAAAGGAGCCGAATACAATTGGAAGACCATATCTATGATCTATTGAGATTTCCATCACACAGTTCTCAAAATGGAGGTGGCTGAGCCTGCAGCTAGCAGCTAACAGAGCTAACTCCATAAATAGAACTAACAATGCCAACAGTGCTGACAGAGCTAACAGTTATAACCTGGGGGTGGGACCAGAGGGTGGGTGTTACACTCCCGCCACCGTGGTTTGGGACAGGGATTTCAGTGGTAACCACCATATGAGGGCAATGCAGAGCAGCAGTAATTAGCTAGCCACTGGGATAAACACAGAGGGAGTCACGTGCACTTAAATGCATGAGCTGCCAGATGGTTAACCACAACAAAGAACAGAGAAGCTCTGATTACAACACACTGAGAGGGAGCATGACTTCATTCTCTGCTCAGGACGTCATTACTCATTACTTATAAGGGACTAATGGAGACAACAGTTTTTTAAACTGGTCCAGTATTGAGAGAGACTACAGCAGCAAAACAGGCTGCATGTGATATCTGCGGGAAATTGTGCTTTGTTAAATTATGTCCATTAAAAGTGTAGTTTTCGCTAGTGACAGGCCCGGATTGTCATTAGAAAAGTCTCACATTACAGAACGGACCCTACAGAAAAATTAAACATTTTTCCTTACCTTTCGCTGGACAGTTTGTTCTTGTGATCAATTCTCACCAAGGAGAAGTCTCATAGCCAGAGATGACTTAACAAAACATTAGTGAGAGTTAATGTGGGGAGTACCAGGAATAGTTTGCTGTGTTGGACTACAGAAAGCCTAGCTTAGTGTTATCTAAAAGATTTTCAATGTCATGACCAAATATTTAGCTGATTTAGACAATGTGGCAAACAAGAAGAACGAGACATCTCCTTGAGTGAGACTTGGTTACACACAATAACAAACAGAACAGGTCAGCCAAAGGTAAGAAAAAACATTTCACTTCTCTGTAGGGTCTTTCTCTGACACTTTTAATCACAATCTGAGTCTGTCAGTAACAAAAACAAGCAGTTTTGGTGGATATAAATTGACAGTGCACAGTTGCCAGTAGAGATTACATTGCAGTCTGTTTCGCAGCTGCTACTAAAGCAGTCTCTCTCAATACTGGACCAACTTCTACCTCTATTAGTCACTTAGACACAAAAACATGGGAAAATAGGGTCCCGGTTCAAAACTACCAAAGTTTCCCTGTCATGAATATCATATAAAGAACCTTTAATAAGAATAAAACTTTAAGTAACACTATTCAAAAACAGTTACAAAGTGTTAAGTGCAGATAAAACTACAAAAATTATAAATGAATCACAAAAAAGTGGGTTTCTCAAAGTGATTCAAAGGACAATACAGAGTTTGCTGCCCTGATCTTCAAAGGCACGTCCCTCCAAAGTCTAGGAGCCCTATCTGAAAAGCTCTGTAACCTTTGTGTTTGAGTCTAGATCTTGCAACAACAAGAAGAAAAGCATCTGAGGATCTCAGTGGGGGAGAGGAGACATAAGGGAATAAAAGGTCAGAAATATAACTTTGTTGTCTCTTTGTTGCAGTTAAAACTGTGGTGGCAGAGTTTTTAATTACCTGTGAACAGGATGGAAACTTTATGCAGATGCCAGAGAGCACAGAGTACAATAGTCAAGCTGACAAGTGATGAAGGCCTTAATAACAACCTCAGGTTGTTTTTTTTGTTTTTTTTGAGCACTTTGTCACTGAGTTCGTTTACATGGACATGAATAATTTCTCTTAGCTAGTGTAAACACCATATCCCGAATATGATCATGACCAGGAGAAGCATCCTAAATGGGTTTTTCACGTCCATGTAAAGGCATTCGCTGTTTAAACGACCACATTCTCCTTCCGTTTGCAAAAAGCTGCTGCTTCAGTTAATGGTAAAATATATCACTTCCTGTGTGCTACATGCTTTTTACAGGGATATGTGGCTTTTGTCCAGTGATGTGTAGAATAGAATGTGATGAATGTGACAGCAAATCTGTCACAGATATGGACACATTTCCTCACCCCTTGACACCCTTCCATGTTTAAAGAAGAATTTCACTGCTGGAAAATGGTCTTTTCATAAAACCTGTCTGTCTATGCACGAAGAGACACAAATACTTTTAAAGCTGGTGCTACATGATCAGAGAAAACAGAAAAAGGGCTGTGGCTTCTGCTTTTGCTCAAGAGGTAGAAAACCTACAACTACCAGAATGCACTGCGCCACACCAGACCAATAAACGCTAATGTAATCTTGACCGTTTATCTACAAGAAACAATATGGGGGCCACTGCTAAGAAACAATCTCGAGCTATATATGCTTCTGAAAACACTTGAGGTAAGAAATAGCCAACACAGTAACAGAATCTTGGTTTATATTTGATCAGCACTGTTTAAGAGGGATTTATACTTGTGCGGTAGACCGTGCGCCATTGCCTCGTGGCCTACGCCGTTGTGAGCATTTATACGTATGCAGTGGTGTGTCTGTGTTGCACTGCAGTTACACCTCCAAAACACTAGGAGGCTGCAGAGGTTTCTGTGAAGTGCTGTAAAGTTTAGTTGATTATTATTATTAGTTGAGCATTCACAGACAAAGCATTTGCCTTTTGCTGGACACAAATTTCCCCACAAATAAAACATGCTAATGTTATTAGCACAAGCCTATGGCATTTTATATTGTAGAAATTAGCCTAGCGACCAGTAGAGACTTCCTCTGCTCGTATGAAGTCAGGATGAATCCAGAAATATAAATCCCCAAAGGATAAATCACACACAAGACTTAAAATGTTATTTTTGTGGAGGCTCTATTGTCTTCACAATTTATTGTTTCTTATCTGTGAAATTAAAGTAAATAAAAGCTTTGTTTCCACTGAGGGAAATGGTTTCAGATTAAATATTAGACAGGAGGTCTGCATCACCGTACCACGTAGTTACGTAGTTTCTGGGGAGGTGCACTTCAGGCAACTGTGTAAGGTACGGTGTAGGCTCTACATTGTTTTTTGCATTTTGTATTGTATTTTTTACATAAATTTTGTAACTTTACCTTTGTTAAATGTTGCTGTTGTCCCTGGCTTCATATGAGTAGCAAGAGGTCCGCTAGCTGCTAGGCTAATTTATACAATGTAAAATGCCATAGGCTTGTGCTAAAAACATTAGCATGTTGTATTTGTGGGGAAAAAGTTTCCAGCAAAAGACAAGTGCTTTGTCTGCGAATGCTGCAAGTTATGGTGAAGCTGATTTGTGTACTTGTGTTTGAAATTGTCCCTATTCAGCCATGCTTAATGTGTGTTTAAAGTGTATTTTGGTGTGTTTTTAATCAACTAAACTTTACAGCACTTCACAGAAACCTCCGCTGCCGACTAGTGTTTTGGAGGTGTAACTGCAGTGCAACGCAAACACCACCGCACAAGCAGAAATGCTCACAACAGCCTAGACCACGTCCATAGGCTACGACTTGTAGGGTCTCTAGGTTTACCGTTTGATCTCAGTATATTCAGCCTTTGTTTCTCACAATAAAAGAAACAGCATGGTGCCCACTTCCTGTTAACAAACTCTCTGTCACAGCCAAACTGTGCACTAAAATATGTTTCGTATAACATTTTAGGCAAGAAAAAGGGATTTCAGTCACAGAATCTTGGTTTATATTTGGTCAGCACTGCCTACCTTTACAGTTTGAGTGGAGTTTGGTCTGAGGGAGACAGAGAGGGACAGGTTTCTCTCTCTATCTGCTTCTACACTCTCCTTGTCTGTGGTGGCGGGCATATGTATGCAATACCCACAATGTTTTGATACAAAGCTTAAAATCAAAATTGGCAAGGTATCCCTTTAAGTACTTAACAATGTATTCAGGCCATGACAACTGATAGTCGCTCTTTGTAAAATTAACATGTTGAACCAGGAGAGCAAATCTTTAAAGACCATCCTGTCAAGCTCAGTGTGTTTTCTAGTAGTTCATTAGGCAAAAGGCTTGACCCTGTTTTACTTCACTTCATCACATGGATGTGAATCTGCTTAACATAAGCAGCAGCAAGTCAATCTCTCTGTGATATTGATCCCAGGACTGAAATTTGTCCTTTAAGTGTCATCTTGTCAATTAAATCACCTTCTAAGCAGACGCTAATGTCCGTGTTACTGAATCAATTGCAGTCATTGACATTCTGTATCTGTAGTCCATAGGTCGTTAAATGATACATTTAGGCAGCTTTTAGACTCTGTGGATGAGCACTATGGTTCCTTGGAGACAAACTGGGGAAAGGGAGCGGTAATTAGTCTACATTTCTCTGGACATATTGTCACAGACAGGTTTATACTTTCATCTCTCTTGCCAAAGCATTTTGTCATTTCAAAAGCATACAGGCAGTGGCATGCATGGAGTCAATCATATTTTGTGTTATTAAATTACATCCGACGTAAGACTACAGCAAGAATAGGAGAATGGTATTTTGTATTGGAAATTAGTGGCAGTTTATTTTCCAGGCAAAATTAATAGTGTGCCTAATTTCCATGATGTCTAATTTGATAATATCGTGGATGTGTTTTTTTCAACATAATTCAAATCCATTGTTTTGACCAAGAAAGATACACGGCCATTCACTGGTTTTAGCACATAATCAGTAATGTGTAATTAGTGTAATCAATATTAGTGAAATAAATCCCCCAATGTGGTGCCTAGGCTCCCTGAGCAATAACAAGGTTTGAAAAACCAACATACTGCTTAACCATTTGCATGCTGACATGCATGAAAAATAACATTCTCAGATGTACTGAAGTTCAAAAGACTCCAGTATTAATCCTCTTTATTTTTCATCAAATCAACTGTCTGTTTCTTAATCATTTGCTCACAATTTTACACTCCGCTCTCCTGTGCGCTTTCATCTTATCCTAAATAGGACAAAAGCTTGTTATATTTAAAAGCGGTTGTCATTACTCTGTGCTTCCTGTCATCGCTGATGCCACAGTGGGAGTGATCTGAGTTGAGCATTGTCTGATCTGGCGTAGGCTGGTTTCCATCTGTCAGTAATAGCGAGTGATCAGAGAGAAATTTCAAGTCTCTTTCCCACCTCTCACATCTAGTGCTAACTCGCTGGCAATTTGATTCTAAACAACCCAGCACAAATTGTTTGCACGCTCATAGTTTCGCCCTCTGCATTCCTGCTTTTAAGAAGCCACGGGAATTTGTTTGGTATTAAAGAAGAGGATGTTTGTCTTGTCTTGTTAACCTTGTTTGCCTGTGGTGTCTCAGTTCAAGGGTATTTAGATGAAAATACACTGAATGAAATGCCTTAGAATAGACACACTGTGGTGTTGAACCAATGGTAAACATTATGAATCTCATGTTATTTCTCACTGGATTTAACGTAAGTGGTTTCTTAGAGACAATTAACTAATACCTCAAATCCAAAATGAAAAGAACATCACAGATTGAATGCAAAAGAGGACAGAAGAACAGCGTTAACTGGGGCAAGGCAAATAAGAGTTGGAGGGATATCATAGCTCAGCAGGTTTTACCAAGGTGTAGAATGTGCTTAGTGAATGCATACCCTCAAAATCTCACCTCGAATCAGTCATACCCTGACTGACGACTGCAGATGTAACTGTCTCCTGCTTGTGTTCCTTATGTAACAAGAAGTGTTGCCTTTTTGGTGTTCAAGGCAATCTGAGCAAAGGCTTGTTATACCCTTATCTGACAGCGTGGGCCAGAGACAGGCGACACCTTCCTAACATGAACACCAACTGATTGCAACAACTCTTTATCTCCCCACAGCCCCACAGTCACAGAGATCCAGACAGCAGACCTCAGCCCTTCCCCGCAGGTACTAACCAAAAACGTCCCTAACAACAAATGTTCAAGGAGCTACATTTTGATACGTCTGGTCCTCAGGCTCAGGAAAAAGTAACTCAATCCTTCTGGACATTAATCTCAGATATGTCTAAACGGGAAGGCAGCACTTCATTGTAAGATTAAAGTGAGTAAGAATATAAAGTGTGCAAATGCTGGAGGGCTTTGGCATGTTTTTAAAAGTCAAACTGGACTTGAGTGAAGTACAGCTCTGTATGGCTCAGCAAACATTGATATTAGGGATGTCCCTTTTTTGGCTCTAATGTAGATCCCCTTAACATTACTAATATTTAAATGTTGATTAAATACGCTGATCAGCCAAAAAATTAAAACCACTGACAGATGAAGTGAATAACCGTGATTATTTTTATTACAATGCAATGTTCTGCTGGGAAACCTCTGGCCCTGGCATTCATGTAGATGCTACTTAATGCGCTCCACCCACCCAAACACTGTTGCAGACCAAGTCTCCCTCCTCATGGCAATGACACTCCCCGATGGCGATGGCTCCCCAGCCGGACAATGCCCCGTGCCACACCTCAAAAACTGTTCAGGAATGACCCAAGAAACGTGGAAAAGAGCTCAAGGTGTTGACCTGGCCTCCAAATTCCCCATATCCCAATCTGATCGAGCATCTGTGGGATGTGCTGGTACCCCACCTCGTAACCCACAGGACTCAAAGGATCCTCTGCCATCACCCTAGTGCCAGACGCCACAGGACACCCCAGAGGTCCTGTGTCCACGTCTCGACAAGTCAAAGCCAAGTCTGAAACAAGGAGGCCCCGCCGTGGTTCGTGGGTGTCTCTGCTGTACCGGCATGTACCGTGAATACTCAAGCAAGTTGGTATCCGGGGAATTTGGAGGCCAGGTCGATGTCTTGAGCTCTTTGTCATGTTCCCCAGGCCATTCGGGAACAGCTTTTGTGGTGTGGCATAGGGCATTGTCCTGTTGTGGAGGGGGCCACTGCCATTGTGGAGTGCCATTGCTCGGGGGGTGTATTTGGTCTGCAACGGTGTTTCAGTGGGTGGAGAGTGTCAAGTCGTTAGTGTCAATCTTACACACTGAAATAACTGCTGTACACTACTAGTACATTTTGCAAATCCAACGGTCAAACTTCACAAACTTAACAAAAATAACAAAATCGAACTTGTTTGGATCAGTTTTCAGTCAGTGCAGCTAAAATAACGTGACAGTTACCCACTTTGTTAGTATGCAGGTCGCTCTTTAGCCCTAATAGCTAGAATATAGAGAATACTGCCAAATTTGTGACATGCCAGTGTCCTTCGGCATATCTGGCACTCGACTTTCTGGGGGTCATCTTCACATATTTTGGAACTATTCCACTTTTGACTTTTTCAACATCTTGCAAATATATCTTTAAGTTTGTCATGTGTGGTCAAAATGTCCCAGTTCAATAGTGCTGGACTGGTGACTAATGTTAGATGAGAGTAAGTCAGAAGCACAAAATTATCACACAGTTTAAATGTCCTTGTCTGAGTCGGTATAAAAAAACATCGTCATGAAATGACACAGTACGTGCAACTTTAGATGTCCATCAGACTGCAACTCTTTGGAATGTCACTACAATTTAGACTAACAAAATAGAAAGCAAAATGAGTTTATAATAATCTTGCTCACAATCTCTTGCTCACAGAACAGCTCCAACGACCTCAGTATTTCAGCCTGATTGTGTTTCTTCCCACCTAAATGTGTTTGGGATGAGGGAATTTAAAGGGAAACTCAAATCAATTCATTCCCACACACCTCACACCTTGCTTATGAAATTTGCACTTGCCTTGGAGACAAATCTCGTTGACTGAGGGAGCCGGTCCTGATATTTGTGCAGGTATATGGAACTTACACTGACAAGCTTTGCTTTGTTTTTAAACGCATGTGTATTTAGTACAGATTACACCCACACCTACAGCCACACATCAGTCCACCCTACACACATAAATGGACTACAAACACACACACACACACACATAGTAGAAACATAAAATGAAACTGAATCAGGAGCTAGAGGAAAGGGTGACAGAGCTAAAACCAGACACAGATATTAAACCTGTGTGTATTCTCTTCAGGTGAATGTGTTGACATAAGGTGTTGGCTTTGCTGAAAGCAAGTAGCATGCAGAGGTGTCTAGACCATAAGCTATGACACCTATCACAATATTTCATTAGTAGCTGGCTGTGTTTGTATAACCCCAGAGCTAAATGCAGGCAGAGGAGTCAGCGGTGAAAAAAGCCTTGCCCAGATGGCCGAGAATAAAAGAAGAAGAAGAAGAAAAAAAAAAGATTTTAGGATGTTGCTGACAGAGTGGACGTAATTCATTAATACATATTGTATTCTCTCTCTGCTCTGTTGTTGTTGTCTGCCTTGTGTATTACTCAAACCATTGTGCAGCAACAGAGGAGGGGTATGTGCAAAAAATGATTTTTCTCTAAACCCAGTGGTCAATTAATTCAAACAATGCAGCCTTCTTTGAAAAAATGAGAAGCAGGCCAGATTGCTTTATTTGGGTTTCCGTCTAATAGCAAAAATGCTCGTTGGCTTGGTTTGTTTGTTGCTTGATGGGAAAAAGTTCCTAGAGCTCTTTGTTCTGTTTAGATTCATGATGAAGGCCACTGAAAATGGTGCAGTCACTTTTAATACGTTCTTTTGAAGCAGCCATGCAATAATGAGTTACAGTTTTTGCCCAAATAGGGCCAGAGAACGCTGATAAGGTCCAATGGTGAATAAATAAACACAGATTAATGTTTTAAATGTTAGAAAACAGTGACTTGAACTCCAGGGGGTAATTCTGCAGGTACCAGGGGGCACAACCACCATGTGTTCCCATTGAGAGTATGTGAAAACTATAGTTAGCGAGAGAAGTCTAAGCAGTTTGCCAATGTAAGGGATAAGCGTTGAAATACTTAGCTAAGAGTAAAGGATTAATATTTCATATAATTAGCTGAATGTAATGAGTAAATAGTGAAAAGCCAAAAAGTAATGGATTTATTATTAACATAGTTAGCTATTGTAAAAATGACTAAAATAGCGAAAACATAATAGATAATTTGTTTAAATAGATAGTATAGTAATGGTTAAAACATCCAGCTCCTGTCCCTCCAGGTGGTAGTATGAATGACCAAACTAAACAAAACACTGACACTTCAATTATATGAAAATATATTGCAATAATATCCACTTCAATATATTTAATTGTATTAAATGTCATGCGTTTTCAAATCAATTCAATGAACATTCAGGACATGGTGAATGATTTCAATAAAGGGGTACCTGAGTTCATCAGACAGGGTTATGGAGGTACATCAGACAATAAATATTGGAACCCCTATAATATGGCATATTTTTGTAAGCAACCTTGACATAAAAACTCGTAGCATGTAATGAACTGCCTATAATATAATGTCAAAAACTCATGCGCTGACTACTTACTTTTAGATTGACATGCCACTCAAAACTCAAACTGACATGACACTCCAAAGTGACGGACATGGTGCCATGTCAGCATACACTGTCAAGGGTGCAAAGACAGAATTGCTGCACGAATGACCAGAGGACAAAAAGCATTTTGTGGAGAAGGCCTGCGTGATGGCCTGCTTTGGCCTGCTTCTGCTTCTCTCTTTCAGGTTCTTCCTAATTTCCTTGCCCCTTCCATGTCATTGAAGGTCTGGCTTCACGTGCTTGGAGCCTATACATTGGGTGGTTTGAAGATGGCTCCCTCTATCCTCTTGTCAGGCACCCAATTTTGTATTGTTTGCTTCTGATTGTGTTGAGTTTAAAGGCCTATAATAAAAGCTATTATGCTCATTTTCAGGTTCATACTTTTATTTAAGGTTTCTGCTAGAACATGTTTACTTTATTTCCCTCATACTGTCTGTGTGGAACACCTGTATTCACCCTCTGTCTGACCTGCTCCATTTTAGCACCTGAATCTTTACGCCACCCCTCCCAAACAAGCCCTGTCTGCTATAATTGGTCAGTGTTTCCAGGTCCAGGTCCAGGTCCAGGTTACTGCAGCCGGAGCCTGAGAGTCACTTTATACCATGAAAAAATCACCAATAAAAGCCTCTAAATACAACCGGAAATGTTCCAGCAGAATTATGATCCGAGTCTAGGAAAAATTTACGACACCGGCAACCGAGTTCAGATGTTTCTCTGATGTTAGCATGTAGCTACATGTATTTTACCAGTGTACATGCAACCGGGGGAATGACTGTAATGAAAATAGGAGTCATTTATTACTGTGAAAAATCTCCAGTAAAAGCTTCTAAACTCAACCTGACAGGTTCCAGCAGGAATATGATCAGAAGTCGGGGAGAAATTCACAGCATCAGCCAAAAAGATTAGATGTTTATCCAACATTAGCATGGAGCTTCATTTAACAGTGCAGGCCACGTAATGTGAACACCTGCAATAGCATGGCTGGAGCAGATGACCATATAATGAAATCCGGCACACTATGACGATGACTATACTGTTTCCAGAGCAGAAAAAACGTTGGAAACAAAGTATTCACAGCGAGTCTGAAAGATTTTTGCTCACAGGGATCACTTTAACATACATTTACCTCATTAGTCACATCCACCACTGTAACACTATGTATATATATATATATATAAGACACAAATATGGGAAAACATAATAGGTCCCCCTTTAAGCCTTGATTCATGTTAGAGGTAGTTTAGGTTAACATCTAAAGTTTCCACACACCCACACTACACTACTGATTGACTTATAGGTGCAGTCTGTGATTCTAATCCAATAGTCTTTTTGTCAAATTCAACGAATATATTGTTCTCACTGTTCACTAGCTGTCCGTTCTGTGTGCACTGAAAAAAATCATACAAAGCCCTGGCTCTGTCTGAGAAAAATGAGAAACAAAGTGGCTCAGACCTACCCACAAAACACTACTGTAGCCATAGCAAAAGGGAGCATCCATGCTTCTGCACAGGGCAAGAAAAAGGCTGTGGATAAAGAGAAAAGCAGTTGGAGCAAAAGGAATGATAAATCTGGCAGCACATGCTGTGCTGCTGAAATCCACAGCACATTATCAAGAAGGACAGCTGACAAACATCCACAGAAGAGAAGGTCAGAGAAACAAAAAATAAAAAGGAAAGGATATGATAAGGCTAGGGCAAACAGCTGCTTTAACGTCAGTGAGGCTTTTCAATGGTGGAGAGACCTCCAGGAGTTGAAAGGCATGAAGACGGATGCGGAGGTTCCTTTGTTTCTGCTGGACAGGTAGCATTAGTTTTGCTACCTGTAGGTCAGCTGTGAGTATTGCTGTCTGGAAACTGTCTCCTCGTCTCTGCACAGCAAGTATTAGTGACAGTTGCTAACCCACAGTTAGTTACATCACTTGCTGTGTCACTGTTCACTCTATATGCCGTACAACATTTGCATTTTATGGCTACTAAGACCTAAAAACACACATTTGCTAGCACACTGGATCTGTTTGTATTGATGCAGGTAACGTTACCTTCCTTGATAGCTAAGCTACAAACACACCTCTGACCTCTGCCTCTCCGTCTTTGTCTGCCAGCTACTCTCCAGTTTCCACGTCCTCGCCCACAAGCAACGGAGCTACACCATTATTGCAACAAAACGTAAATATAGTGTTTTCGGTGCATCAATTAATGTGTGACTTTGCTGGGAGGACAGCGAACAGCAGCTCCATATACACCAGCGCTGGAGGTCTCAGTGTGCTGGTTGTCAGCGGCAGCGCTCAGTCTAAAGTTGCTGATCCAGCCAACTGGCGAGGAGACAGGGTGGTTTGGGATCAGACCCCCGGCGGTGGGGTTTGGTTTGGTTGAATTTGAGTTGCAACAACGAGTAACTGAAGGCTGACTTACAGTCCGTGTCTCACCCGCACCACTAATAGAAACTAATTTTGTGGACGACACTGAAACATTGGGTATATTACTTAACAAACCTGGAAAAATGTATTGTTTCCTTTGGAAGTACAAGTGTTTGCCTGTGTAATGTGATTTATTGGGACTGTGGGTTCTACCATATTGCTGTTTTAGGCAGCTGGCTCACCCCTTGTTACTGTCATTGCTTTGGCAATGCACATCCAGGAGTTTGGAGGGCAGGGCTTCTGAGGAAGTGTGTGTGTCTACTTGGGTTTTGAGTTTGATTATCAGCAGTCTTTCTCTAGAATCATAGGCCACACCTTTTTATGTAGAGTTATCCTTATAAAGTTCTTTTTTAAATGGTTGCTGAGGGGACCTCCCTTGGTATTCTCTTGAACAAGCTGGGCGTAACACCTGTGTCCACCACATACAGGAAGTGTGCTGTCGTCAAAAATACAGCAGTTTCAGTTTCTTAACTTTCCAGTTTACATCATCGGTCCTCCGTTGCTTTTTATTCCCCATCCAGTGATTTAAGATGCATAAAAACTTAGTTTTTATTAGCCGCAGAAGTTCATGCTTGCACTTTTTCTACTCTTGCTCCCTCTGCTCCGTCACCAATCTCTCCGTCTGTTCCACCTCTGCTCTCTAGCTCTCTTTCACTTTTCCATCACTCCATCTCACTCCCCGCTTCCCCTCCCTCTATCTGTATGAAGCTGTTCCAGTGTGTGATCAAAGCACAGTGCGCTAGAGTTCTTTCCTCCCTCTGTCAGAAGCAAAGAGACGAGGGAAACAAAGGCCCCACAGTAGTCTGCCACAAATAACCTCTTCACAGCACAACAGTCGCACACACACACAAACACGTACATACCGACTCAGCCTATGGCAGCCGTAGGAAAAGTGAGTAAGGCAGATCTGTTAGAGAGCAGCAAGTGTATGCTGCCACTTGTTGGGTCTCTATAGTGATCCGCAGCATAAAAGGATGCGGCTTCTAATTATCTCCTATTCACACCAAACCGACACGACACATAGAGAATGACTTTGACTGATAGGGGAGTCGGCTGCCTGCTTTGTGGTGCAGAACGGGAATTTAAAATGTGTTGCAGCCTAAATAATAGCACGAGCTGCAAAGAGCCAAAATCAGAATGCACGGATATGCAGTAACGTTCAGACAGGAAAGCATGAACTCAGAGGAGAGAAAACAAACAATTATCATTGTCCTTGGGTTTTTCAGAAGGATTACTGTCATTGACCATCTTTTCTGTGTATTTTTTAAAAGGCCATTCAGGTAAAGTGTGAGTTATATTCCAATTTCCACTGGAGACAGGTCCCATAGAGTCTGTGGATAAGGTCTTTAAAATAGCTTCGGCTCATATTTACCATGGACTTAATGCAAATATTCCATGAATTTCTTTGACATTTTGTTGTTCTGAACCCATTTTCTGCATTGCACCCTCTGCACTCGCATCCATTTGCACTCTACTTGCCCTCTATGAAACTCTCCAAACTCCCCTTCACACTTCAAGCTGCCTATATTCTACATTATGCAATGTTTTCTGCATTAATCTGCAGCCAAATTCAGTCTTTCAGATCATATGCCTCAATCCAAATGAAACCTGCGGGTCCAAAATCCTCTGACTGATGTTAGATCTGAACAGAGAACAGGAGGCAATGGGCCTCACTTTGGTATTACTTGTTCCAATTTGGCCTCCAGCAGCGATCGAGCTCGATGAGACCTGTCTGTTTTTCTGTGTGGCATGTTCCGTACATGAAACAGCCAATAATGAGGGTTATTACTGCTGCAGTTTTTTGGGAGGGCGATGCAGGCACTCAGCTGCAACGTATAACTTTGGTTTAAAAAAGGTCATTTTTGTCTGACAAAGAGGTATATCAGGCACACAGAAGCAGAGACATCATGAACTATCAACTTACAAATGATAGAACACAATTCACATCAGCTACATCTTTCCTTGCTCTTTTCTTTTTCTTCCATATTGGTGGATTGTCAGGGATTGCGGCACTGTGACTCAGTGGTTACCGAGTCCCTGCTCGATGTCTGGTAGGCAGCGGGGGAAACTGTGTGGCTCATTATCCTCCATTAGGGTTTTTGGCTGAATCAGTGTGGAGGCAGCTCTGGGCCGTATAATGAGCGTGGCTGAAATCACAGAGGACAGGCTGAAGCTAACAGCCTCACAGAGCAGGTGCCACTCGAGCACAAACCACACTATTCTTTGCATCTCCGCCGGGACTGCTGCACAACACGGGAATGTATGCTGTACATACATGCACGAATGCATATCAGTGTCCAATGATGCATATCTCTGCACACCAATGTAGTGTTATGCCTGCACTTAAATTGATATATTCGTCGGAGGAAGAAGGAGAGCAAAAAGAACTCCATCTGACAGTAATGAACAGAGCCAGGCTCAACATTATAATGAGGCTGATGCTACCTGACATATCCTGTGAGGACTGTCTTCTTGTGCTTTTCTCTTTTCTTTCAGAAAAACACTGGCGCCACAGAGATCTCACTTAGCCCCACTAAACACTCGTGTCACATAATATACTTCATCACAAAGCTTTCTCTGCAATACAAAGGACACCAGTTCATCTGTCTTGATTTCTGTCTCTTACTCCGTCTTTCTGCGGCACAGGCAGGGGTTGCTCTGCGATTGTTCTTCAGGGGAACTCCGGTATGTCCATGCCAATTAGGTGATATTGATGCGCCTTTCATGCCTCCAGTTTATTTTTGTGTAGCTTGGAAATGAATGGTAAAGCAGTTTTCTCTGTCCCTCTCATTCTGTTTATCTCTCCGCTCACATCAACAAATGGGCTTTTGTCTCGGCTCCAAATACACATTTTGCCAGAATGACAGCAGCTAAGAGTTCTATCGCACATTATCACACCTTCGACAGTAGAGATTTAGCTCCATTAACCTTCTCAGATTTTTAAATGTTACCAGTAAATTGTTTTCATGCTGTGGATTAATCTCCTGTTTGGTTCATAATTGGTTTTATCTCGCCCATGTCTGTTTGAACAGCTATTTGGATGCATACGGATGTGGTTTGTACAGTGGTTGTTTATTTGAATGATGACTGCAGTTACAGTGTTTGAACTGTAAACATAATTGACTGTGGAACATAAAATTGACCACTAAACTTCTTCCCCAAACAGTGATTTCCCAGTTGCAGTTTAGCAACTTTAACTAGGCAAGGCAGGGCTGTCAAGCTTTGGATTTATCAACATGTTGAAGCAGTGTAAGCTGCAGTAAGAGTGATACTCTGTATATAAAGTGTTTGGATAATGTTTCCTTTCTCACCAAAACCCAAAAATACAAGAGCTAAAGTATAATGAAAGGATTAAACACTGTGTTTGTCTGACATCAGCAGCTGTCCTGCTCCATTTGGGGATATGTACACGCCAACCCCTGCCAAACTCATTATCCAAGACAACGATATGTGCACCAAACACATCCAAAAAGCTTTAAAAGTGAAACATACTTTATGAAATTGTGAACTATAAGCTTAACAGCTAAACAGAGATTATAACAATGAAAAAGTCTTACCTTACATTTTCTGTATCAATCGTGTAGCGCAAGGACAAACAGTGCAATACAATGTTGTTTCTTTATTTCTTATGTTTTCTACATGAATTATCAACTGGCAAGAATTCTGAATTTTTGCCTGAAACATTTTAGCCTCAGTATTTTTTAGCACAATTTTACATACTGCATGGCAGTGCTTCTCAAAGTTTTCAAACATAAGACGCTCCTCTGATCATTAAAGATTTAAGGACCAACAACCAACATAACATGACAAACTAAAATAAAATGAACTGGGCTGTAAATATGTGTTATGTCAATGTCAGCTGTAATGACCAAAATAAATACACTGCTTACCCTCACTCATTACTGCCTACCATTATTAATCCAAATTTAACATATTCAGGGTCATATTTTCTCTCCTCAATTTTACATTTTGAAACTGATTCCTTTAGTAACACTGAATTATAGGAACCACTATGGCTAACAGTGGCAACAAGTGTTTGTCTCTACCTGTTATTGTGTCATGATTGGCATGGTGAGATTTAAACGTAACTGGTCATTGAAATTAAGCATTTTCAATTGTTTTTTTATGAATGTGGACTACCAAAAAAAAAAGAATTTAATTTGGCGGTACATCTGCAGCCCACTAGATGGCGCTCTGAGGCCCAATGGTTGAGAATAGCTGCTGTATGTAGCCATCAAGTGCATATTTAAAGGTTTAGTGTGTAGGATTTAACAGCATCTAGCTGTGAGTTTGCAGAACTGAAACTTCTCCTGTGTGCCAAGCATGCAAGAGATCTACAGTGGTCAATGCAAAAATGCAAAATCGGTTTGTCTGTTGTGGGCGTCTGGAGAACAACTTGGAAAATCCACTCCAAATGTAGATAAAAACGGCTCATTCCATGCAAACCAAAACTTATTTTCAGGTGATTATACACTAATAAAAACACAGTAATGAATATTATATACTATTTCTGCCCTACATCCAACACACTTGACCTTTAAATGAGCTTTATACAATATTCAGAGTGTATGAGTGATTGTCTGCATACAGCTCTCAATATGGAGGTAGCTGAGCTGGAAGCTAGAGGCTAACGTAACTAGCAATGGCAACAGTGCTGACAGAGCGATTGGTGTTAACCAGTGGAGACATGAGGGTGGGCACTATGCTTGTGCAACTGCCATATGAGCACAACGGCTGTGATTAGCTAGCCAGTGGGATACACACAGGGACTAAAATGCAGGTGGGGCCAGACCGTCAACCAAAACAAACAGAAGCATGGACTTCATCACCCACATTTTCTGCTCAGTACACTATTACTCCACTATACCTTTCACAAATAGTTGTTTGCTGCTATATTAATGCTCTAAGAGTCATATAGAGCTCCTTTAAGACCCCTTTACAAACTTCTGTAAAACTGGAAAAAAAAAAAAAAAAAAGGCAGCTTGAGACATTGAAATAATAGCCAGAGATGTTTTCAAGCAACCCAAGAAGCTATTGTTAGCTTAACTGGCTAGCTAGCATAGATGTATGAATAGAACTGGATAGGGCATTGGAACCAAAAAAGTTCAACTGCCACACGTAATATTACCCAGATGATCGGCACTGCTTCTGCACTGTCGCCCATAAAGCTGGCTCACTAAACTTCCACTGGCCAAGCCGACTACTTGCTCCGGCAACATGAATGGTAATATAATGTTTCAATTGAGTTCAAGAGTTTCCAAATGTTATTGGGCTAAATGGATCAAATCCTGATAGTCAAACAAGTCATTTCACAGGAGCTGTGACGCTCAAAAAACAGATTTATCTTTCACCATGACAGTCAGTAGGAAAATGTCTTATTGGGCCACTGGACATCATGTGACAGTGCAATTACACTGTTTAGCCACTATGAAAATTGTCTTCAAAGCCTGCCGCACTTCCTGACTACAGGTGATGATTGCTGGCTAGAAATAAGAAGCCTACTGTTGTCTGAAAGACCCATTGTTGCAAAAATGACTAATTCTAAGCAGTAAGTCTGTCATTGTTTTCGCTGCAAGTTGCATACAATGTGAGAAAGGAGAGCTTAATTAGCGTAGTAGTTACAGTAACTAAGGTGGGTATTGTCAATTGGTTTTTTTTGCCACAACAGGAAAAAAATTGTTTCTTTTAGTCATCTAACATTTTGCATTCAGGTTTTAGAACTGAGTACTGGATTGCCACGAGCACCTGACATAAGGCAGTTTCTGTACAGTTCACATGATACACAGAATATTTCAGCACAGTGGACACTGCATCCTTTCTGTGACTGCAGCCACCGCAGCCCATCACCCCGCAGCTCCTTCATTTTCACTGTGGCAGAAAACCGACCATGCATTGCGATCTCTCTCTTTGTTGGCTGTAGGCTTACAGACTGAGGCAGAGACTGAGGCACTCTGTGGAGGAGCTTAGGCTGAGATCTGTTCACTAGCTCAGCCATCTAAGCGCTACAAATGACCCACAATATGCTAGAGTGCCCCCAAGGGAAATAAAGCTTCCAGACATGAGACTCCATCACCACTGCGCTCAAGTGAGGGAAATGGAGGGGCAGAGAGCGTTTAACCATGCTTGCTTCACTAGCCTCCCGCGTCTTGTTAAAAGCCGATGGCCACTTATGACAGAAGGGATAGCCGAGATGATGAAATGTAATGGGCCAAGAGGAAAGGGGCTTGGCTGAAGAGGTCTGGGAAGTGAGGGGGGAAGAAGATACGAGAGCAGATGGCAGATTTGAATGGTCTTAAAGATGACTGGGGAAAGTTGGGCGGCGCCCACACGTAGCTCGTATGTGTTTGTGGGTAAAAAGTGTCGCATGAAGAGCTTTGTTGTGAGGATTGAAAAGGTGGATATGCCTTTTGCTCCAATCACATCACTAACGCTACCTGTTGTACAATTTGTGATCTACCGCTTAGATCATTTTCAATAACGTTCTCCTCTACAGAGAACCATTTCTGACTACGTTATGTATCTTGTTATTGTACTCTCACTGTAGACAGAAGTGGCTCCCATCGAGTCCCACATAGGTTCCATGCAGTCAGATTGTCAGAGTACACATGTTGGCAGGGCCTTGTTGGGTGACACCCTGCTGGGAGAAGGTCAGCACCTCGCTGTTCCAGAGAGCTGTGCGACTTCCTCTGGAACCGGTCCCGTCCTTATCAACACGCTTGATAGCTACCATTAGTGACAGGAGTATTTGACAATTGTGTCCTGCTGGCCAATTAAATTTTACTTACAGTGTGCCCTCTGACTGAATGTTGATGAGAGATTTATTTGCTGCTTATTTGTTCTGTTAAAATAAAATGCAACACCTCTCTAGTTTCAGCCAGGTATGAAATGGGCAAATGACAGGAGACAGAAGAAACAAAGATCAGGCTTGAACCAAATTATATGTGTTCTCACAAACACACTGCTGCGTTGTGTAATGTGCTACCTTGTGTCCTCACTCATCCTCTGTAGTGACCACCGCTCTGGCATCAACAAGAAAATTACATTTGCAGGAGATGTCTTCCGGGCAAATACATCTTGTGGCCAGCCTTTGGCCGTATGACTGTGTTAGCCTTGCAGGAAGATATGAGACAGCCTTATCACCGCATTTCTTCAGTGTAATGCTTACAGGAGACGTCCAGGATTGCGCTGATAAAAAAGTGCCACCATCTACCATTACTTACTTCAGGGACAGATTTCTTTAACTAAAATTTAAAATATCTTGAAAACGAATTTGGCTATTCCTCTGATGAGATGTTCATTATTGTGAGAATAACAACAATCAGGCAGGAGATTTCTTTGTCTCAGTCAATTAACTCTTCCAGCCTGCTGAAAATTATCATGGAAATCTGAGCTCTGTTCGCTGAATATATAAGAAGTCAACATTAAAACAAAGTGAGGATGCCTGTTCAGTGGGTGTAGCACTTTAAAATTTAACATTTGGTGTTCACATCACAGCAAGCAATACCACTTAGTACGGTTTGACTGAAGTGTGGGAGTTAAATTGGGAGGAAGATGAGGGGGGAACAGGAGGAAGTAACAGTAACAGCTAGTGAAATGTTTCAATAAAAATGTTTAAAAGTGTATGTCTTTGTTTTTCCATAATAACTATCTGTCCATCACCAGCAAGCAGAATTAAATCGGCATATTTGGTAAATCAGTCATGTCTATGTCTTAATGTGTCTCATGAATATCAAATGTGAATTTAAATTAGATTAAATGTATATATGTCTGGATTGTGCCTATATAATGTGTATTTAGGATGATGCATATCATCATGCTTCACCACTGTGCTAATATTAATATATAATATTATTATAATATGTACTGATGTTATCACATTTTCACTTTAAATCAGTGTGTGAGATTGATGCTGTCATGTTTTGCCATGTTTCTATTTATATTTGAAAAAAAAAAAATCTACTATTAAAAATGACGATAATATGTGCATCTAATTAACTGAACTAATGATATTTTCCATGTATGATGTGTACATTCAGTGAATTCACCCATGGAATAATAGTGAGTAATGTTACACAGGGGTAATTATTTATGAGAGATAGTTTAAATGATGATATTCAGCTCTCTGCTCTATTTAATATATTAATGTTTCTTTGCTCAGTGGGGCACATGACTATTAACACTTGGCTGTTGTAAGGTAGCTTGTATTGTAATTATAATGTTCATTTAATACTGTTTTGAAATCCACAGGCTCGTTTTGGTGCTGTGGGTAAGAAGCCGTTCAGTGACGTCAGTTTGTTGGAGACGTTTGGATGAGGCCCATAGAGTGATAAGTGGGGCTGCATACAGAGATTTTAGGCCCTGTTTATACCTGTAATTAACATGCCAATTGGGGTGATCCGATCAAAAGTGGACAGCGCTAAATACGCGTTTAAATGACCACCACGATGCACGGTGATCCAATCACCAAACCACTTGTCGAGATGGTCTAGGAGGCATTTTACCACATAACTTTTGTAGTATAAACCGAAAGGGTGTTTTCACATATAGTCCTTTTTAATCAAACCTAACTCAGTCCTCCTCTGAAAGTGGACCAAAAGGTGGACCGACAGAAAAGGGAATTCTTTTTGTGCTCTGATGGGGCCTCAGTCCTCTTTCTCTTCACACTATAGCCCATATATAATATAATTGATGTAGTTTTGTTTTTACTTTGACGTGGCACTGCAGTGCGATTATGAAGCCCCTCACTGTCAGATAAGCATAAAATTGGGGGAAAACCTTAGTGTTTCTGTGCTGTAGACTGTTGCTATTCGATGTATTCTACATTCCACATCTGGAGACGTGCGGTATCTTCCGTGGACCAAACTATTACTCGTCCTGCGTCCTTGCAAGTGTTACAGGCCTAAGTGGATTTGTCTGTTTTTTTCTGGTGTCCCAGTGCAATAGCATATAATCTGGAGGGCTGAATACAATGGCAAAGAGCAAAGCGAACCTGGAGTGCTTTGTGTTCACAAGGCACAGGTTAAGTGAAACGTACTCAGACCACCATGGGAGGTGCCTAATACTTTCTGATGCGTCCTCGACCAGGATTCTGTCCTAAATGATGGACTTGGTGGTTGTATTCGGGACAGCTGATGCTCCATAACTAGCCCATTTTACAATGAGTTGGACGAAGTGTTGTATGACCATCATTGTTTTGCCCTATGGGGGGAGACATGTTGAATTCTGCCTATAGCGAAATCTCTAGCTGTACCAACATAAACAGTAACATGACTAGCGAGCATGCTGGTGAGAGAAAATATGAAGACGTGGTCAGCTGGAGACGCATAAAAGAGACACCTGTGGTACTAATGTACAGGAGTCCGAGGCTATATGATGTAGGCGTATTTCTACTGTATGCCCAATGTCTAAGGCCTGGCAATTCAGTGCATTTCACCTTGTAATTATACTGCATTTATTCACAGCATCAATTATCACACGCTGGTCATAGAGGACTGGTCTATGATGAGCAGTTAACCATGTATGACACAGTTGGCTGATCAGGAAGGTGCTTTATCAATTCCTGATGTGCTTCACATCAACCGGATTCAGTTATTAAGCATTATAGATTTATCATATGTCGTCTTTAGCGTGTCTTAAAATAAAAGTGTGTATTGGCTATACTCACTGTCACTTCTTACTGTTAGCCCACATGGGAATTTCTGCCATCTTTCTGTTTGAGGAAACAGCTCAGGGACTCATAATCTGTGTTCAGCTGTCAAAATGATTTATCCAGCCAGCTGCAAACATATGGACTTGTGTGTGTGTGTGTGTGTGTGTGTGTGTGTGTGTGTGTGTGTGTGTGTGTGTGTGTGGTGAGTTTTTTTTCCATGTATGTGTGTGCAGTTAAGTGCACACTGTGTGCCTGTAAGTGTATGTCAGCGTAAAAGAGCAGAAAAAAAAGAGACAGGAGCTGGTGAATGCGCTCATCCAAAATATTTTCACTTCACATGAACATGATTGTAATTTCAAGCCTCTCAGGGAGTCATCATGTGGTGCATTGACTGAGAGAAGATAACTGGCCGAGGCGAACATACGTATCCCTGCTCTATTCTATCTACCCTTCCAGCCCGCTGCTCCTACAGTATCTGCGCCCGCATGTGTGTGTGTGTTGTGTTTGCATGTTCGGAGAGAACAAAACGGAAGCAAACATAAAAAGAAGAGCTTATTGCTGTGAATGTTTTATGCATTGCACATAATGACACGGTGTCATATCTCTCCCCCCCTAGTGGATACCTGCTGTCACATCTTCAGAGTGTACAAACAGATATCTGCCGTCCCCACAGCAAAGCCAGCTAAGCCAGGTGCCCTTGCTCCAAAAGATAAACCCCCAAAGCTTGAATGACAGGTTGAGCACTTTGAGATCACACACATGCACACGCAAACCCCCCCACACATATACACACACATGCCCTCCCTTTCTAACCATTTTTTGCCTCTTTCTCTCTATCTGTATTTATCTATCTGTGCTTCTCTTTCCTCTCTCTCTGCTGGGCCACATTTGACACTTTTAATGCAGCAGAGGCACAGATGCCATTCTGTCACAACATTTGTCTGCAGATAGCCGCCATATTCATAACCAACAGCTGGTATTTTCCCATCACATGTAAATTATTTGATAATCCTAAACAATAGAAAAACATGAATGCCAATAAGAACATTGAAGTTTTCTCAAAACTATTAAACTTTTTTTTTTTTTTTTTTTTGCTCAACAGCAAGGATGCGAGATTGTCCCTTGGTCCCTGAGGGGCACAGTGAAATAGGAGGAAGCTGTGCTCAGAGGTAAGAAAACACACAGTTGAAAGACTACTGTGGGAGATTGCTGAGTAATAGAACAGAAGAGATAGCCGGCTCTTATACGTGTTATCAGGGGAGTGTTTAAATTGGGTTAAAGGGACGTGAGCCTCAGGATGAATTTTAAATTGTGCAGTTGTGTGTAGTTGAGTGATAGCATTGATCATTACACGGGAAAAATATCCTGTCTGCTGTTTTACTTGGGAGTAGTACACAAAATAATGTTAACATCATAAAATGGGCAACCCGGTCTCATGGGACATAGGCTACATACCATATTACAAAATCTAATACACCTTATATTATGTTCTGCATCAAACAAACTGGATGAGCAACCCAACTGCCAAAATAAATATTAGCATTGTACATCTCTGCAAAGCATGGCTATTTTACATTTGTTCGTTATTTTGTAGCAGATCCGTTGAAACTTCATGTTTGTTTATGTTTCACCAACACTGTGGTTAACGTGTGGTTACGTTTAGGCACAAACAACACTTGGTTATGGTTAGGGAAAGATCATGTTTTGGCTTAAAATATCCCGTTTTTGTGCCACTATCCTGCTAAGAAACACAGCAATGTCTTACCAATATATTTGACACCATCCCAGCAGAAAACATAGCGATCGCTCGGTAAAAAACAAATGCCTTTAGTGGCGCTATCCCCAGTGGAAACACGGTGAGGTACTGCTGAGAAACACCAACCTTTGGTGGCTAAAAAGCAGCGGGAAAGGCAGACTCACTATGGGTGCATTCACACCAGAATAGTCCGGGGGACTCGGTTCAATTGGGCGGGGAATGCCGAAAAATTTCACACCTTCATTTGGTTCGGTTCACTTTCACACTGCACTTTTTAAAGCGGACCAAATCGCGTGGACAACGTCACGCAGTTGCAACAGCTGCTTGTTTGGGGGCGGTACTGCCTGAAATGACCACTGACCGGGAAGAAAAAAAGCATCAGGAAGAAGAAAACCCGGCTCATCGATTGGCCAGGACCGAAAACGGAAATCATCCCCTTTGGCTGTCTTGATCAACACAAAAACAATGGAGCACAACCAAATTTATGCAGTCTTAGGGTTTCTGTTTCTACTTTTGGTGTTCCTTACTACTCCACGTCTGCCCACAAGACATTTTCCAACCATTTATTTTTTTACCTCTGCTTCTCCCGGTTCGCGCTGTTGGCTTTGTTTTTTTTCTACCAAAAAGGCACTGTGCTCTACGTCACTTCCTCTCTTTGGTTCACTGGATAGTCCATTTGCAACAGGGTTCACTTGCAAGTGAAGTGAGACCCCCAGTTTTCAAGGGGACCAGGGTTCGCTCGTTCTGTCCGCACCAGAGTTCGAATGAACGTTTAGACCCCTCCAAACGAACCGAACTATCTGTGGAAGCGGACCAGGGTTTATTTACAGTGGACCAAATAGCGCCAGTGTGAATGCGTTTTAAGACTCACAAAAAAAGTTTTGTTTTTTGTTGGTCTCAAACAGAGGTCTGCAGTGGTCTGAAGCTTGGCAGACCTCCCGCCTAGTTAGAGAGAAAAGAAGGTATGACATATACCAGCAAGGCTACAGACATTTTGCTGAATTACACCCCATGAAGCTCATCAGCGGGGTCAACAGCAAATGTTTGCTTTAACACCAATAGCAGACTGAGTTAGAAAATAAACATTTGGCTCCCAGATGTAGGAAACAGGAGCAAACAGCAGTTGGTTGATGAGATCAGGACAGAGCCCCGTAGGAGTCAAATAAAACTCCAAACAAGAGCAACTCTTATGTTATGCAGCAGCGACAGAAGTACTGAACGAAGTGGCACCTTCTGTCAAGTCACTTGCACAACCACATAATCTGCATTGATAATCACAGCAGCTCCTTACTGCATGTTGCCGTCATTATCCCAGCATTGAGAAATACACAAAACAAAGCTCCTCTGACATCTTTACCCTGGTGGTTTCACAACAATTCGCACATCTATTCATGTGAATCTGATGACTCAGTTACACAAGTCCCACGTGACCTCAACGACTCTCATGTATTATCAAGGTGCAAACCTCCCGCAGAGTTTAAATGAACATCAACCACTCACTCAGTGGAACTGACATCGCTTTTTGATTGAAATATCTTGTTCAGCCCAGCATCTCTAGGAGTTCATTCATGTCCCTAATTCTAACTATACCAAAGTTCCCATGCATAGGTATTGTACAGGGCAAGGATTTTAAAAAGACTGGATTGGTCCAGTATCAATGCTCTTGTGTTATAGGGCTGTTTGATTAGTGTGATTAGGACTAGGCAATTTATTGAGATTATATCGATATCAGGATATAAAACTATATATCATCTTAGATTTTGGAAATCGTAAATGTTTTCTTTCCCTGATTTTAAAGGCTGCAATACAATAAGATGATGTAAGTTACTGAACTTACAAGACTGTTCTAGCTGTTCTATTATTGACTTGTAGTCATTAAATCCACATTACTGATGATAATTTCTCAAAAATGCCATTTTGTGAAAGCAGCAATAGTCAATGCTACAATATCATCGCAATATCGGTACTTAGGTATTTTGTCAAAAATGTTGTGATATTCGATTTTCTCCATAACGCCCCACCCTAGTTGTAAGTCTCGGGTGTATGATGTCCCAATTGTTGTCATGCAACCTGGTTAATGTGAAAACATATGCAGTATTTTATTGCCCCCTGTCCAATTGTTTTGCAAAGTTGTGTAGTATTACTTGAATCCTTTAAGAAGGTGTCTTTTATTGAGAAGCTACATTCATCTCCTTTGGTGAATTAGAGGGGATTCAGACTGAAAATGATGTTAAAAATATACAATGGGTTGCACTGGTGTTAGCGTGTTGCTAAAGCTACTGGTAACAAGATGATATAAAATCCAGGAAGTCCAGTTTGAGTAATATATCAATGAGTTAATTAGATGCTAAAACACTGTGTAACAGTTTAAAATACCAGGGGCCATATTCACAAAGCTTCCTACTAGTTGAAGAGAGTTTCTCCTAGTGACGAAATTCGTGATGTTTTCTTAGAATTTTCCCTTAAAGTTAAGACTAGGTCCTTGTAAAAGTTATTCACAAAGCATCTTGCTCTTAGAACTTTCCTAAATCACTCCTAAGCTAAGACTCCCTACTAAAAGTTTCTAGTGTAAGTTAGGAGCTCTCTTAGAATGTTTGACGGCCCCAGGAGATTTGGTTTTACAAATCGGAATATGTGACAATCATTTTTAGGGATGCATCGACTCAGCTCTTTCTTTCCCACTACCAATGTAGACACCTCAACTCAAGCTACAAATCTAATACCAGTGCTCCCTTTTTCACAAATTTGAAGTCTACTTATCTCACTGTGTGGATCTCACTAGAATGAAGCTGCTGTGACTGAAGGAATGTAACTGTAACCACTGATTTTGACATTAACAAAGAGACAGTGCTTTATATAGTAATGTCTTGCCATGGCCAATGTCTGATCCACTTAATAAGGTCAGTGTCAGCGTCAGTATTGATTTGGCATATTGCATAGGCGGGTGACTGATTATTTTATTCTTAACATTTAGAAGGTAACTTATGACTCCATTCACGTTGCCTTAAATTAAATATGGCTGTATTTTTAACGCATTGCTATTATGGGTCTGAACTAATGTTGTCCCGATGCCAGTATTTTAAACTGTGATACAGTACTGGTTTAACAAAAATAGTAACAGATACCTCCTCTGATATAATTGATAACAGCCACAGGTTGAGGATCAGTTGATTGTCATCCCTGTTGTTTCATCTGTGCAGTCCTGGGTTTAAAATCTGATTGTAGATCTGGTTTTTGCAATCAAATGTATAATTAACAGAGATTTGGATAACTTTAAACACCTGGTACCAAAAAAGTATCAAAGTATCGATACTTTCGACAACCTTAGCCTGAACATGGTCTTATTATGAAACATACATAAGGTCTCCCTTGTCCCCTAATCAACCTGTTAAATGTCATGCAAATCTATTCACAACTTATTGAGATACTAAGACAAACTTTTAGGAAGGGATGAGGTTGCCCTTATCATAACACTCAATACTGAAGGAATGCCAAGCGAAAGAAAACATCTTAAAAACTTGATTATTATACCCAAGATCCTGTGAGTGAGCCAGCATGGCAGAGGAGATGTGAAGATGTAGGAACCTTGAGGGGAAGGAGAGGTGACCCATGCTGAGGGTCAAGCATGGACTCACACCCCGTAGCATTGGCTAGAGAAAACACGGCTAATCTGATCAGAGTAGGTCAGGTCAAATATATGTGCACACTCTCAGGCACACTCACAGGGAAGTGCACTCCAGCAGTCACATGCACAGACACACACGGAAGCCCACACACAGCTTACTCATAGCTTTGGCAAAGGTGCACAGGCTGCTCAAAGCATTGGCAAAATGACATATTCAAAGGCGTGAAAGAGTGAGAGAGTCGGGGTTGGAAGGGGGGGGGGTTATCAACGGATCATTTGGAAACATCTGGGTCCACAATCAGTATCTCCCTCCCTCTAATTAATTCCCCTGCACCCTCATTTTTCCTCTCCATCCTGTTCTTTCCATCTTGCATCTTTCCACCAACAAATCTGCTCACCATCACTTCACCATCCTCCTCCCCTCTTCTCCTTCTTCTTCTCTTTCAGTGCACCAAGAGGCCCATGTCTCTCTGGTTTGGCTCTAATGGAACCAACTCAAATGAAAAAAACACAACAGGAAGACACAAATATACACACACATGGTTTGATGCAAGGTTGGTTTCTAATGCCATCGTCATGGTAACGCTCCCTCGCTCCTTTGCTCGCACAAACGAACAGAGCGCATATCCCAGGAATCTGTGTGGATTCTTATGTAACTACAAAAACCCCACGCACGAGACAGACAGAAAGACAGATAGACAGATAGATGGGAGTGAGTCAGTGCTAGACCACATAGTGAGAGCATCTGTCGTCAACGTTATACCTTTCACTGTGACAAGAACAGTATGTACCGCCGTGTTACTTCAGCCTCATTATAAGACACACTCCAGCACGCACGCACACATACACCCACACTCACACGCACATCAGAGGCTTCTTCAGTGCTTCATTACACAGCGAGAGGTGGAAATAGCTGTTTAACTAGTTATGGCAACACCACTGGCTCATGTATCAGCATACTAATTACTAGTTTTCCTCCCTGAGGGCGCTGTACACGGAGATGGTGTTGGGTAGGTGGGGAGAGGAGGGCTGGAGAAATGAGAATGGGGTCAGTAGAGGCATCTCTATAGATGTAATGAAGTGACTGGTAATTTCTCGCGGCAGGGCAACATGGGAGGGAACCGCGGAGGAAACAAAAGGGGAGATAACGACATGTGCTGGCCTATTTATACGCAGTGAATGGGTTTAAGTGTGAAGGAATGAGCAAAGTGCAAGTGTGAAAGCACATGAGTACATGGCATCCTGCATCAGAGTGTTTGGGAAAAGGGAAGGCGGCGGTAGAGTGTTCCAGGACACCGCTCTCCACCTCCTCGGCCACTTGTTTACCTTATGGATGGAGTGTTTCATCTGTTGTTTTTCATCGGCCTTGGCGCTGCAATGATACATTTGTAAGTGTGGCTGGGTGATGCATTGCTCTCGCTTGCTGGTGCTTAATATATCAGATGCCTGGTGTATGATTTATAGATAGATCAAAACAGGATGCTAAATGGGTAAATAGGTTTAGAAAGGGTTGATTCAAGCATCATGGTAATAGAGTGGGTGAGTTTCCACCAGGTTGATCAAAAGGCCCGAGGTCAGTATTTCCTATTCAGCCAAACTAGACAAATAAGGCTTAATTACGGCACATAATGGAAATAGGTTGACACTTGCTCATGTTAACATCTAGCAGCCTACAGATTTCCCACAAAGGGGAGCTGTTCAGTGAGTGATCATCAGAGCACATGCCAACCTACACCTGATGAAAGTGACAGCAGCAGCAGGTTGGACCTGCAGCTAGAATGCAGATTTATATTTGTGCATTAAGGGGTTATAGGCTAGGCGTTCCTCCTCAGAAATGTAACTATTCCCACTGGCACACTTGTCACCAGGTGAACTTATCACAGTGAAAACACAGCTCCAGTGGGGAATATTATTACAGCACAATACATCTGTTTAGCCTTGTAGGGATGATATCAACAAGAGCAATCCAATGCTAAGCTGTAAATCAAAACCTATGGAACTCCTGGTAACCATTTGTGTCAAGTATAAATCCGGCAGTACACAGTATAGTCATGTTCATGTCACCACATGAGCATGTAGCACCACAGTTGCTGTTGTTCTGTGTTTGTGTGAAACAGGAACAATTTAGTTTGTGGCTGTGAAACAAAATATTAGGTCTTGAGGAATTTGTGAGAAACCGTTGTTAATTTCCCTTCTAAACTTTAATGCCTGCAGATGATCACACATGCCAGAATTGTAGCTGCTATTATTGCTAGGTGAACATTTGCAGCTCCAAAATGCTGTTAGTTTTCCTGCCATGTGGCGCAGAACTCCTCATCTGAAACCTGAGGTATTTCAGCTCTGTGCACAGATGATAATAGCTCGACCTTGTGCTCTGCATCAATGAAAGCGTGTCCTTGTCAATATGGAACTCCTCCCTCCTTTCTCCTCTTTTCTCTACTTGTTTGTGTCACAGCCAGCAACTGTCGTGTTGTGTTGACTGAAACTTATGCAACAACACAGCACAAGTTGGTGTGCTTGTTAGCATGTGTAATGAAATGTGGTTACATTTTAACATACAAACAAGCGCATAAGCACACATCCACAGGTCGTGTTTACAAAGCACTGATAGAACTGAATGTATAACTGTTGCATGTACAACCAAAGTAACTGCAGCCATAGAAAAGTAAAGTTATGGGGCTTGTTGGCCTGTAATTTTTTTATTCAAAATTTAAACTACAGATCAAAGAAAAAAAATTAAAGCCTGGGTAAAGCAAAAGTAAATTTGTGTTCTGAGTTCAACACACCACAGAAAATGTGTAATTAACTACCCAACCAAATCTGAAAAAAAAAAATTACCAACTCTATAAAAGTCAGTTTCAAAGTCATACAAAAATAAGCAGTATTCTCTGCTCTGACATGATGCAGTGAAATGATAGACTCTTGTTTGCAGCTAACCCAGTAGCACACACAGTCTACAGTAGCAGAGCTGAATAACGAGTGCCACCACACAGCGACAGACTGTCGTTTAGCATCTAACAGCAGCTAACGTTAGCACAAACCACACACGCCCACAGCAGACTGAAAGGTACGTTAGTGACAGCTAGTTTGCTTGTTTTTATCTGATTGTGGTATTGAACACAGTTGTTGTGGAACATAGCGAACTCACCACTCACACACGGGGCGAACAAAATCACACTGATGCTATAGACCCTTTTACTTTTGGTAAGCTGTATGACAGTTTTGGTGGGCAGGGCTTCGCTGGAGGCAAAACAATTCTTCACAGACGTTAGCTAACGCAAACTAGTATGTTCTGTTGGCTTGTTTTCAACAACGGAGGAAGATGATGTGAGTGGTGCGTTCAGAAATACTCATTCCGAGTGTTGGAGTGCACTCTGGCACAGACTGGACCGTTGGTAGATTTGGAGCGCTGTCGGAATGTACCGTTCAGTTGTCCAGAGCAGCGCACTCTCTGAGTGGCAGCGCGCACTCTGGGCCCTCTCTCTGAGGAGATGGAGCAGCAGAGCGCCAGGCAAAGTGAGTGTGAAATTAACTTAACTGTTTGTTGATTCATATAGAAATATAACGCTCCGTTTTTTTGAGAAACAGGCCCCTTATTTTAGTGTAGAGCGTCAGACTGAATTTACAAATGCACCATGTCAGATCATTCACTCTTCAGGACCACAAGTGTTAATGTAAACACTGACCAGCGGGACCAGACTGGCCAAACCGTATGCTCTCAATCAGTGGATGGATGATTTGACAGGATTGCTGAAGCTTTGTGGTTGATTACTATGGCAATCTTACTAAGGAGGACGATGCGTGAAAGGTTTCCTCCAGTTTGTTTTGCTATTAAAGCTAATGTTAGCTAATTCGCTTAAAAGTTAGCATTATGGAGAAATCCAATATTCCTTTAAACAATTTCTGATGAGGTGGACATAATAATGTCATTCATCCCCACAACAGTAAATACTTTTACCCTAACCTGATATGACATGCGAGCATTTTTGATGATCGCCTCCATCCTGTCCTTTTGTCTTATCACATTTAACCACAGTTGTTTTGTTTTTGTTGATGAGCAGTGGTGGCTGGTATATGCTAAAATGTAAATTTTGAACCATGACACCTTCTACTCTGGCTCCCACTAACACAACCAGAGGACATTATAAGACTCCTTTGTAGCCTACAGCCCTGAGAGTCGTGTTTTGCCTCCAGCTAAAAAGATGACGTCATTGTGATGTCGGCCCTAAAAGGGTCTATGCACTCTTACATTAGTAGTAACAAGATTTGTATATAGTAGATGAGGGGTTTTGTTAAGGATGGCTCCAGTGCGTCATCGAGCAATGATAATAATATAATGTGTTTAGAAAGTAATCACTGATATTGCTTTACCCGGACTTTGAAAACTCAATCTATAAAAATCTGTACAAATTCAAAAGAAAAAATCACAGTGTGTGGACAACAGGCTGTTCCTTATACTCCAATGAGGGGACTTTCAAAGGTCAGTTTTGGAACACAGTTTAGAATTAGACTACATACGTATTTGACAAGTATTTGCAAGCACAGCAAACATGCCTAATTGTAGTTGTAGAAAAAGAAACAAAATCTATCCAAATATTGTTTTAATACTGAAGTTATTAATCTGAGTAATTGCTCCATCTATACTTGGTGAGGCTGTCTCCATCTCACCATGCAAACCGGATCTAAACTGACAAGCAGTACAATCTCTTTAGATTTGTTTTTTAGTGGCTACAATGAGGCAAGGTGAGGAGGTATGGTAATCAGCGGCCAGTGGCTCACTCACAATAGGCTCCTCGAAATCATCATGTTTGTGAAAGCTTCCTGGAGGAGCCGCGGGCCAATCATCTCTTCTACTCCAAGACAGAGTATGTCTGTTTGTGGCACAGCCTGTGGTGCATGAAATCTGACTGTCAGGGTCTGCTGACGCACCTGCCTGCAGACACGCACTGACGCATTCACACACACAAACACACACTGAAGCTGGTAATTGGGCTCATAAAGCCAAAGGACAAGAACAGCAAAATCTCACTTCCTGTCTTTGTGTAGTGTGCGAGTGTGCGAGTGTGTGAGTGCGCGAGCGGTTTTCTGTGTCGCAGTTCAAATGCCCTGGCATACTCTCGCCCTCCTAAAATCAAGCAATTTCCTGTGAGGCCATTGGAGTGTGACAGCAGCAGGTGCCTAATGGGCAAAGCTTAGGAAACAGGGCATTACCAAAATCCAGCAAACTCAATTGTATTAATCCTCGGGATTAGCAGCTTTAATTCTCAACACGTTTCCAGTCTAAAAAGTCTTATTTCCTTACTGAAAATGGAAGCAGCACGTGAGGTGAATATTTAAAGTGCCGCTGAAGAGTTTTCCTCCTTGTTTTAGTTGGAAAAACGGTTGTTTAAACTTCAGTCTGCGGCCAAAACGGCACATTTTATCCACAACAAGAGCAGTTGTGTTGGAGAAAAACCATCACCACAAGTCGACTCAAATCAGAGACTCCTCTCAGTGCAATTTCCACGTGTACCTTGAAATCTCTGGTTTACCTGTCAGTTCCATGATGTGTGCGGTTTTTGCTAATTAACCCTGCGATCTTTCCCTTGCTGATACTAAAGACCCATTATCTTAACCCCACTCTGCACATTGCCCCTAAGACCACTGAAAACTGTCAGTTTTAATCTCTCTCCCTGCCGCCATCCTCCTCCTGTCTCCCTTACACACACGCTCACACACACACACACAGCTTTCAAATAAGGGATTTAGATTACAGTGAACAGTGCTAGCTTCATGATGATGAAGTGTGTGTACTCTGAGGGTGAGCCTTATTGGAATTCATATGATGTTTGTTGACTCCCTTCATATAAACAGGTGGCTGTGCGGAGATAACGTACAGCATATTGTGTCGACGATGATGCACCCGCATGCACACACACACACATCTGGTGTCGTGTGTGTGTGTGTGGGTTTTTTTTAATCCTAAAGCAGTCAGAGGGACATTTATTAATCTCTCTATTTCAGAGGAAGAGCGCCGAAGCCTTTCAGGTGTATGAGCAGGGATTCCTGAACAGATGTCACCTCGTATCCACCCAGTGTGAAGCTGCAACAACAAAACAAAACCAGTTTTGTTTTGTTGTCATTGCTGCTGGAAGGTGTACAATAAAGAGGCTCCATTTTGTTGTTCCCACATCCCCTGCTCCTGTTCTCCCAGATACCCTTCCAGTTTATTAACATGGCTCAATTTAACCAATTTAGATGACTCAGAAGGTCATATGACTATTTTAGATGTGCCCAATAGAAAAGATGAGTACTTCTTTTGAAAAAGAGGGAACTGTGTGTATGTGGTGTGTGTTTTATTTCAAAACCGAAGCGCAGGCAAACACAGACACAAACGTGCCTTTATTCGACTCGTCATTGTCAACGTAACAAGAACCCGACTGTCACCTTAGTGATCCGCAGTTCTTCTCATCTCAAATTGAGGATCGGAACAAAAGCGAAGGCACAAAGTATGTGTGTTTGTGTTTTTGCTACCAGTGTGTGTGTGTGTGTGTGTGTGTGTGTGTGTCCGTGTCTTAATGTTTGAGTGCTCCTTTATTTGATCTTAATAAAGGATGATTTTTTGTCTCTTCTGCCAATGTCTCCACTAACACTACGTCTACATGCTGACCTTGCCACTTGACATCTAGTGCCAAGTCAACCTTTGTATTGATTTCTCATTTCAAAGGTAAAGAAACACAGGCTGACAGTGCTGACACAGCCATTCCAATTCATCATGGCTGAATCAGATACACTTCAGACTGTGCTGGAAAGATTTAGACTTGTTAAAGGTGCTTTAAATAGGACTTTTTTTCCAGTGCCATGACACAATAATATATACCTGCAAAAGTGATAAAGTAGTTCAATATTGTACCTGGGTTTTAAACGAGTCAAAGATTGAACGTGCTTTCAGTGAGCGCTGCAGCACAACATATGTGTAACTGTTGCATCCTGTGATGTTTGTGTTTGGTATCCAGTTAGTCTGCAACCTTGCTCTATTTTTGTCCATTAGAGGCCACCACAGTCTGTGCCAGAGACTGAGACGTGGACATTTTGCAGCTTCGTGGTCATCATTGGATGTTTGGACAGTAAGTTAAAAATAACTAGATGCTCCTTTAACAAATAATCCTGGCTTTGAAAGCCGCTATGACTCACTCTGCCCACACAGCTTTTATTTGAACGTTACAGTAAACACTAATAGCCCACTTACTGTATAGGATCACAAAGGACTACATCACCGTTGGCTATTGACAGAGGAGAGCACAAAATACATCTTCCATTTGATTTTGGAGAAAATAAAATGCTTTCAGCACTGTTATAATAAAGAGAAAAGTGTTGGCTACTTTATAACAAAAAAAATGTAGTGTCTGTAATTCGAAGAGGACGAGTTCTCTGTTATTTTCAAAATTCAAAACTTTTAGTTTAACAACCAACTTCAAAGCACAGGCTGAGCTACACTGTGCATCATCGAAACTGTCAGTCTCAAAAATAACAAAGCATCTGATTGACTTAGAGGAGCAGTCAATACTGGTTCAGGGCATTTTTGGGGGGAGACTGTGAGACCTTTTAGAGAGGATCTATTATGCTTATTTTATAGGATCATACTTGTCCAAGTGGAAAACCAAAATACATGTTTACATGCTCCAATGGTGAAAAACGCTTTATTTTCCACCTGTATTCACACTCTGTCCAGAACACTCCATTTAGCACCTGTCTCTTTAAGCCCCCCTCCCAAAAGCGAATTTGCGTCTCCTAGGGATGGCAAAGGAACGACCCACCCTTTCTGCCTTACTCTGCCTCTGATTAGCTCACCCTGACACTGTTTCTCTTAGGATTTTTTCCAGTAGCAGTTTATTAGCGCTGCCGGAAGATATTTAGCATGTCTTCTGACACGAGAAGGGCTTTAGACACATATTTGTACACAACTGTTGATGTCGAATTACATTTTATAAAAGGGTTTTCACACGCCATATGCTGTTCCAACCGCACATGCACGCGAGGGCGGATGTAACATTTGACATCAAGTGTGTCAATCAATATTGTGACTCTAACATTGCTTTTAACAACAACTGAAGACAGTTAAAGTAGAACACAGTTACAAGTCACAAGTTACCCGGGCTACATGATGCCATCAAAGCCAAAAACTGTCACAATCACCCCGTGTCTCCCCTAAGCAAGCCTATGTTTCCAGTTGGCCACAGAGACCCAAGTCAAAACCTGTAGAAAGTTTTAACAGTGCTACTTTTGCATTTATAAGCATGAACTGTAGCACAGTCCTGGCAGCATAGTGCAAAGACTAAATATAATTAAAGCACTGCAAATGCACCCATATTCATGCTAACAGCAGCCTTGTGTCAATTCCATTAAAACTTTACTGAGCATTTGGGTGGATTTTCAAAAACTCTGAACCTTGCCTTTAGCCAAAAGCAAAAAAAAAAAAAAAAAACATATTTGCAAAAATGAGACTTAAGTTACATGGTGTTAAACATTCATGTGATGAAGGGTTTAGATGATGAATATAATATGTAGCCTGCAACACGACCAAAGTCACATCTTTGTAACCACGTGCTAAAAAGCAGATAGGAGCCTTTTACTATACATTTACATTTCAGACACACCACATGGTTGGAATTTTTCAGCTATTTAAAAAGGAGGTAGACTCCTGCACACTGTCAACACTGAATGCACATGGCTGAACGACGAAGGCTGCTGGAAAACATATAATTTTCCTGCTCCCCTCACCCAAAGAGGTGAAATAGGGAGACAAATTAGGAATTTTAAAAAAGGGTTTTTTTAAGTGGACTAGTTGGCTGACAGCTGGAGGGGTGGCAGTCAGTCTCCCGGCGTGGCCGGGAGCTGCTGTGAGTCTGACTTCTTTTCTGCTTTTCACCTTTCCTCTTTCCCATTACCTTATTTATAACTACATAATGCAGACATCCACTGCTCATATACATCGGACCTCTCCATTCCCTGTGTGTCTGTGTTATTACCTTGTGTTGAACTGGTGAAATTTCAGCTCCCTCTTCTGTTCATTTGCATGTCCTTGTGCTTTTGGAATGGTTATGAATTTGTCAGGCCTGAAGATGCCAGAGAACTGGATGTACACTATCCATTCTGCCACAGAGACCAAAGAGGACAAACATCCTGTAGAGCACCTGTACAGAGAGTTCTGTAAGAATACATTAAAAAAAGATGAACCAAGTTAACATCCACTGATATTCAAAAAACATATGTACATAGCACTATACATGTAATTCTGAAAAGCTGAGAACATTTCAGACTACAGATGCAAGACAACCTCTCTAGTCAACGAGTCTTTAGTGATGCCACTCATCGTACATTCGTGCACACCACAGATACTTTACATTTGTACTTTATAATGTATAGCGGATGAGATTAAACTATACGTTTCTTTACGTTTCAATAGGGCTCTGGTTAACGTGTGGTTAGGTTTTGGCCAAGAATCCACTTGGTTATGATTAGGAAACAACACCTGCTTTTGGTGGCACAATCCCAGCTGAAAACGCAGCACTGACTTGGTTAAAAATAACCATTTTTCATGACACTAAGCTCGATGGAAAAACAGCAATGGGTCACAAAAATACAACAGGTTTTGCTGTTTGTTGCTCTTGAACAGTGGTCTGCAGTGGTCCACTGCTTGGCAGGCATCTCGCCTAGTTGTCAAGTCATTCATCATCCCCTCCACATTCACACGATAAAGTCAGCTCTATACTTCGTCACTTTAGAAGCTGATATGATATATAGTACATGTATAAATGTACTATATATCATATTCATGGTTTGCAGAGACATACAATGCCAACCCTTTCTTCTATGCCACTAGTGCTGCGACAAGAGCAAAACTTAGAGTAAACAAAATCACTCAAAAAGCAAGATGCTTATCTGGAGAGCTAATCAAATCAAGGCAGATTCATTCAACACAACCATAACTGTTATCTAGTCCTGAAGTCTGAGTACAAACAGGCAGATAATCTTTTTACTGTGAGAGAACAAAAAAAGAGATCTTGAACAAATACATAGAGCAACAACAGTCTGGCCATTAACAGACGGACACAAAAATCCAAGACAACTACAGAGGGAAGTAATCACGGTGCAATCGGAGAGATTGAAACTGAGACACAACATGGGGAAGAAAACAGAGCTGAAAGGATTAGTCGATTAATTACTTAGTTAATCATCAGAAAAGTAAACACCTAGTTTAATTAATCCATTAATCAAGTCTTAATTTTAGCAAAAATTGCTAAACATTCCCTTAATCCAGCTTCTTAACTGCAGATTTGCTGCTTTTCTCTGAATATTTTTTAGGTTTTGGACTGTTGATCGGGCAATACAAGACATTTGAAGACCCGATGTGATCTGCATTTTTCACTACTTTCTGACATTTTAAAGACCCAATAATAAATCGAGAAAATAATTTGCACATTGATCAATAATGAAAATAATCATTAGCTGCAGCCCTCGCAGAAATTTTAAAAAAATCTAATTTGATAACAACTTTTACAAACTTTGATCTAACTTAAAAAAAAATAAAAAAAATATGTATTGATTTGAGCTGGTCATGGAGTGAATTTAGCTGCACTGCAATATGCAACTACCTGTCATAAACCGAAGGAGACACTGAGAACAACCCACTGAAAGTGACAAATAGTCTTGATTTGCCATACCTGTAAGCATTGTTGTTGCTGTGTCACTTTGTGTGTGACCTTCCTTTAATGGCATTCTTTGCAGTTTTCTTTCTATAATTGCAAGAACAATTGTGTCAACTCATCTTTCTGACTGATTTTGTGAACTGAGACATTTGTTTTCAAGACTCTACTCATTTTAATTGCCAGTGATGAACAAGTTTGCAGCACACTAAAATTTGTATTCCTTAAGGCAAGAGATCGTTCTTTCAATACCCCTTCCTCGTTTTAGTTCGAACAAATGAGTACATTTCTTTGTGCTTTCACTCATTTGCTCACTTAATTTACTGATGTGTGGATTTAAAGGATTGATCATCTGCTTAATCCATTCAAGCCTTCAGTTGTGTGCATGCCTAATTTATTGCATTTATCTCTGAGAGAAAGTAGCGGAAACACCGGAGGAGGAGATGAGCGAGGGATGTTGAAAGGAAGAAGATGCATTTAGGATATTTACTTTGATGTGTTAAGCTTTGCAAACAAAGCTTAAGCTCACCCTAAAAGTAAAGATATTTTAGGAAGAGTGATGTCACACACACAAACACCACTTACAACACCATGAACACACACTGACCATTATGGCCATCAAATTCAGAGATTGCCATTACTCCCCGATACCTGATAAGGTGCATTACAAACGTGGTTTTCTTTATAGCATCACTCTAATCTTCCATTTATCTCTTCCTCTCTCTTGGCTCCTTCATCCCTCATCTCTGTCTCCATCTCCGCTCCACCCTCTCTGCTGTTTTCCTTCTCCTCTTTTCATCTCTGTCACTGTCCACCAGCTGGCTAGGTGAGATAACTCCTCCACACCGAGATACTTTCAGCTCATTGGCCTGGTGATGGAACACAGGGCACCAATCAAACGCTGCATCATTAGTCGTGGAGATCATGAGCTGAGGCAGTGCGCTTATCTGGTCTTACTGATCCTGCACTGTTCTAACCCATCCTGCACATCCCACAACTATGTGGAAACACACTCCAGTCTGGTGTGTGTGCACAATAGCTCCCTCTTGTTAATTCCTCTTTAAATGTGGAGTAATCAGATTTGTTTCAGATAACGTGGTGCTCTTACAATGACTGACAAAGTAAAAAAGATTATTTTTGTAAGGCCTCGGCATATCCGAGTTAAAGTTCCTTCATTCTGTTAGTTTAAGGCTGATAAAAAACGCCTGGCAGCATTTAATTTGTGTGAATGTGGCTGGTAATTACACTTCATTCATTGCCAACGCTTAATCTCATCTTCAATCAGCTTGGATGATGAAAAATAACTTGACCCGTGTGCAAGTGTGCACGCAGGTATGTGTGTGTGTGCAAGTGTCTGTGTCTACTCCTGGTAGCGTTTAATGTGTCTGAGAGAACAGCCACTGCTTTACACAAACTTCGGAGAGCACAGCTGCAGTGAGCTAAGACGTGAACCAGACCTCAAGAGCTACATCAAGGAGGGAATAAAAGCATAAGGAATGTAATGATGGAAAGATGAGAGTGAATTGTTAACTGCAATATACCAAGACTTAGCTACAGCCATGCTAACGGCTCTGTGAGGCTGCCCTTAGGCACAGTGCTGCAATGTCAGCATGCCAAATGTTCAGAATGACAAATATGGTGAAACCTGGGTATCATGCTTACATTTGTTTACCATTATGCTAACATTTGCTATCAGCTGGGACTCATGGGAATAGAAGAGGGGCATAAATACCTCCAAGTGGCCTAATTGCATGGTAACCCATACAAGAGTTGTTGTGACATTTCACAAAAGAGCCGCAAATAGCCTGTATACATAGGATGGGTCTTAAAATAATCAGAGACCCCTCTTATCCAGCTAATGCACATTTTGTTCCCTTCCTTCAGGAAAAAGGTTGCACAGTATTAAGAGCAGAGCTTGTTTACATAACAGCACATATTCTGAGGCAGTGAGGGCCCTTAACTCCTCATCATCAGTTCAATCCCTGAATATAACTTAACTGTGTCCCCTAGCAGGTTTTTAATGCACGAGAAACTTTGTTTTATTTGCTCCATTAGACTATTTGATACATTTATGCTATTTTTATATGCTTATGCATACGTGTATGTATTTGTATTGTATTGTTTTGTCTGCCCCAAGCACACACCGAGACATATTCCTATCAATTTTTTATTGAAATGGTAATAAATAATTGAATCTTGAACTGAACAGTGGTGCTAACGGAAAAGTCGGAGGATCACCTAAGTCATTAGGCTTCATCATCTCTATAAATAATGGCCCAAAATTTCATGGCCATCCATCCAGTAGTTGTTTAGATATCTCATCAAAATCAAAATGGTGGTCCAAACAGTGTCTGTGCCAAACTAGCTCTGCACAGATTAATAGACGGCTTACTGCACAACCCAGGTGTTAACACATTTACTCACTTTGTCGCACTGATGAGTTAATTCTATCTTTACTGACATGTCACCTAAATTAACACAAAACAGCACAACTAAATCCACACAAACTAAAAAGGGCCTGCTGGAAAAAATAACACTCCAACAAATCAATCACAGAGCTGCAGTGCGCGCTGCACACTGCATGCTTATTTGCCACATTCATGGGAGTAAATGTTGCTTTACTTGAAGCTTCGCTGCTGAATTGACAATAATCTCTGGAACCTCCTTTTTCCGCTTGTTGGAATCATCTCCTGTTCTCCCTCAGTATCATGTCAAACCACTGAGCTATCTGGCTTGAAACTCTCCTCGCTATTAACACACAAGTATGTAAGAAACGGTGTTTGGAAAAGTGTGAAGAGTTTTTTAATCACATTAGTGACATTAGGATTCAAGCCGCTACAAGCTGTTATGCTGCTTAGTGCTGAGGGATGAGTGCACCCTGGTGGGCCCTCATAGACTGTTCAGCTCACTGCCTGGAAAATGTAAAATAGTCCTGTGCTGCCATCCTGTGTTTACACCATATGTTAGCATGACTGTTGAGTGTGCACATTAACTAAGTCTCCCTATATATTTTGATTACTGTTAAATAAAGCACAGTAAGGAAGATATTCTAGTTTCAACATCTATCCATCTATCTCCAGAAAGCTTTTCAGATTCAAGGGGCTGCCATCTTCTGGCTTTTACTGTGTTCATCTCTCCCATCAGTCATCTAAACAGTGCAGAGACAGACTTGATCCCAGAAAAGGTTTACTGGTCTATTACCATCCACCAACAAGCAGTGGTCTGTCTGACTGTTCTGACAGGTCATTCGACTACTAAGTCTGACCTTTGTCAGAGTGCATCTCGTCTCCAAGCTTCAAATATGATAACATTTCAGACAGAAAGGTTAATAGGAGGGCTCGGGCAAATTTAGAGAAGGTCAAAGATCTCCCCCACCCCTACACAGTATCACAACGAACAAACAACTCAATAGAAACATACGTCTTAAAGGCTGAATCAGTGGGTGATTTGAGGGGTGTTGACATATAATTAGCCTCGCAGGGCTATCACATAGGTTAGTTTGGATTATCAGATATTGTGTGTAGCATTCAGGAGGCGTCATTTCAAGTGAAAGTGTAACAAGGCTGCTCAGTATTATTATTCACTGTGTTTAAATGTGTGAAGTCCACATGCGCAACAGCTCCTGTTAAATGAAGCAGTTCCTGACTTCAGCCAGCAGGTGGTGTTGCAGCCTCCCAACAGAGCACACAGGGGTATGTATGACCTCATTGTGATCCAGTAAAACCCCAAAGTCATCCAGTAATGTGATGTCACACATTAACATCGTTCTTACCAGAACCTACATGTGCGCATTGCTCTTACCCAGCTCACGGTATCATTTCAAAAGGTTGAGGTCATGTTGACTCATTATCACTGCTATTCTGAGATGAGCCATCAGCAATGAGATGGACGCTCTCTCCAGCTGCATCAGCAGGCTGTAACTGGACCTCTGGCAAGATTAAAGACCAGCAGGTTTCATGATGTCAGCAGAGGGCCAAGAGCTTTCTAAACGTCACGGCTTTATTAGAGCCTGATGTGCCTAATCAGTCGCAAAAAGGATGTGACAAATAATGTTAAAACTATGCACACATCTCTGCTCAAGATGATAACCAGCTAAATTGTTGTAAAATAAATTGTAATTTGGCAGTGAGAAAAAAATAAATGACAGTGAATATAACAAATACAGTGTGGGATGATGTGTAGGGCTACAGCTAATGATTATTTCCTTCATTAACAAATTGCAAAATTCAAAGAAAACCAGCAAGGACTGGACAATGTAATGATGTGTTATCAATATTGTGATATGAGAGTGGATGTCATCTTAGATTATGGATATTGTAATATTGTCTTTTCCAGGTTTTAAAGGCTGCATCACAGTACAGTGATGTCATTTTCTGAAATTACCAGACTGTTATAGCTGTTATATTTACCTTTACCCACTTAGTCATTATATCTGTAGTAGTGATGATTATTTGTCAAAAATGTCATTGTGTAAATATTTTGTGAAAGCACCAATATTGTCACAATACCAATATCAAGGTATTTGGTCAACAATAGTGTGATATTTGATTTTCTCCAGATCACCCAGCCCTATCTAAAGGATTATTTGAATATCAAAATAGTTGCTTAATAATTTTCTGTCGATCAGTTCATCAATTTATTGACCAGTTGTTTCAACTCTAATGCTGTGGGATCAGTCATGAAGTCCCAAATGATCTGCTGCCTGTCATTAAGTGTAATGGTAATTTTATTGTATCATTGTTTGTGTTCTGTGATGTGTTGTGTGTGTTTTCATTTTAAGTTTTGTATTGTTTTAAATGTATTTCTGTGTTGAGTTTTGCGTATTTGTATAAAGGCCCTTTTAAGGATGGCCACTGCAAATTAGCTTGGGCTATAAATGCTGTGGCATGTGGCACCAGTCCACACTCAATACTTCCCCTTTAAAAATAAACCTTAGAGGGGAACACCGCCTAAATTAAGAATTCCAATATGGTTTTCCATGCCCTAGGAAAGTCCAGTCAGTATTTGTGATCATGAGCTACTCTCTCTCAAAGCCAGAAACCACAGAAGTAAGTTTCAAACTTGTGATGTCACCATGTGTAAAGTCCTGAGCTGCTCCATAAACAATGAATGGGAGTCGGATTTGGTGGACCCACAGAATGTTTGGCTGTGTCCAAAATTCCATACCAACGTGCCACTTAGTACACTAAAACAGTATGTGAGATTTTTTAGTATGTATGAAACCTTAGTATGTGAATCGCATACTATTTCTAGTGAAATATTGCTGTATGCAAACACTTAACACTATGCCCTCATGAATATCAGACAATGCAGTGCTGCCTAGGACAGCGCTAATAATGGAAAGCGACCTAAAAAGCTCTGTGACATCAATAACATTTCATTTCAAGTGGAGGTATGTAAGAAGTGTAAGATTTAACTTTGCTATGCGTAATATAGTTTTAAAACTGCTTTTAAATTACCACTAGAGCTGAGGTTGGTACAGGTTACCATGGTTACGCTTCTCCAACCAGCAAGGAGGCTTTCAGGATGTGACGCTGTAATTACAGCTCAGTGCTTCTGCAAACGTACATGGGGCCTACTACTATTCATTTACACAAAAGTGTGTTGAATGATAGTACACATATTGGGTATTAGGAATTGGCGATATGACCCTAATCATAAATGACTGAGTTGGGGGGTTTTTTCCCACCTGGACCTTTATGCTCTGCCATTTCTCCTCTAATCATCACGCTGTAACCTGTGACAGGCAGTTAATGCTACCATAACTATCGCACATTTACATATATGTAGTTTTTTGTCGAGCTGCGAGCGTCACGTAGGTTTACATTACCAAAGGTTTATGACAAAATCACTCGACGACACTGACTCCTGTGTGTGCACGGCAAGAGAGGAGAGCGAGAGACACTGTGCTGCTACCGGAGGAGCCGCTGAATGAGTTCCTTCTGAGCGGTAACTCACTAAAAGAGTCTGAGAAGTCTGGGGCTGTTCATAAAACATTCAGGAGGCTTAGGCCTAACGACGCCACAGTTTATTCCACACTACTGAAGCTGCGGAGTTGGTAATTTTCACTTTCAGCCATGCTTGCTGTTGCCGTGGGTAACAGTATGACGTCAATACGTCAAGAAGTCGAAATATCTCATGTATCAGGCTAGGAATTTTTCATGTCATATTAAAATAAACACTGGTATTATCATGACCGAGATTATATGGCACACCCTTAATAGGCATGTAGTGATTAGGATGCTATTTTGGACACAGCACTTGTCTTTTTATACCCAAATGACCCTTTGTCTGTGGAGCAGCTCCAGACTTTAACCTTGATTACATCACAAATTTGACTTTTAGCACTCAAGTTTTTGGATTTGGGAGAGAGTTGTTCATGTTTATAAATATTTTTGGACTGTCTTAGCCCAAAGGAATAGCATGTATGAATTTTTTAAATAAGTGTGGTTCCCCTTTAAACATTGATTCAGACTTTGATTCAGAGTGAGGATGGGTATGAACTGTCATACTCACTTTATTTCTATAAATACTCATAACTTTGACCCAATTTCAACGTTATGACTAGTGTAGAGGTACAGATAACTGTCACAGTACCTATCACTTCCCATTAACCATTATGATTAGCCAGTTTGTGAGTTGTGCTTTTTTTGTGTGTATTTTATTGCTGAGTTTTCTGTTTGTATTGGATTTGTATGAAGGTCCATCTAGGGATGGGCAAAAGCTTAGGCTATAAATGCTGTGGTATGTGGCGCTGGTCCATGCCATAAACGTGTCCCTATAAAAATAAACTCTACATTAAAAATATGTAACATGAAAATATCTCCATTTAAAAATACACAAGTCATTACATGACTTGCAGTCTTATAAATAGTCATAACTGTGACACATTCTCAGCATGTAATGAATATTATATAAGACTATAGTCACAGTACATGTAAATTCTCATACAGACCATAATGATCAGCTATAAAGGAAGACAAAATCCTCTTCATGCAGTGTCCCGACTTGCTCAGCAAACACACTGTACAATACAATCTATAATACACACAATGTAATGCCTAAATTATTTATCATAATCAATCTCAGATGAACATCAACAGCTCAGCTGTTTCCTATCAGTGGTTGGTTTCCTCTTGTCTTTTCCCTGGAGAACATGAATATTGATGAGGAGGAGGAAGGCTGACCAAGCTCCCAGTCACTCTCTCTCTCCCTCTCTCTCTCCCCCTCCCTCCCTCTTAAACCCACACCCTGGATGCAGGCAGGCGTGCACACACCGGCAGACTCACTCCGCTTCCGCATCGCTCTCCCTTCTCCATCTCTTGTGTCTCTATCCCTCCCTACTCTCTCCGCTGGTGGATTTTAGCCCACTGCTGTGTGGAACACCGGTAAGAACCAATCATCTGTCCTTCGGTGTGTGTCTCTCAGTGTCTCTGTGTCCGTGTGTCTCTTTCTGCTTCTGTTTTACTAGAGTCAAACAAAGGATTGGGGTGTGGCTGGATCAGCACAGGCTGATGGCTGATGGCAGCTGTGAAATGATGTGAAAGAGGGATGTTGAGGATGACGATGGTGATGGTGATAAGGGAACAATAGAGCAAATGTTTGAAAGATTAGGTTTATCGATTAACTAAAATAAATAGATGTTAATATCAAGATGTGGCAGGGCTGGAAATAGACAGAATTTGTAGCTGAAGGGTAATCGAGAAATGATTCACTGTGCCTCGTTTCGCGATTTTTTTCAAATTTTGGCCACATGCCCAGCATGTCTATTTCTATGTCAAACCAATTCTATTAGGCCCCATTCAAATTCAGACTAGCGAGGATGATTGTACAGTAGCTTGGTTTGCAAATGACTGGCTGCAGGGTGGTGGGCTTGTCACATTTCCACAGCAGTCTCTTGACAGAGCAGTGGCTGAAGCAGGCGTGACTGGGCCGCACTGAGCAAGACAGATTAGTCAGACCTGCGGCTAGGTCAGGAATATGACTGCAGTGGAGCATTGCCTGGATCCACGAGGCTGCAGGGGTGGATGCAGAGGCAGAGAGAGAAGAGAGAGAGGAGAGAGAGGGAGAGGATGCGGAGGAAGAGAACAAAGACCTCAGCCTCAGAGAGGGAAAAGCAAAGACAAAGAACAGACAGCTAGGTAAAAATAGGCACATGTTAGCTACATAGGCATTTAGGAGAGAGGAGAATATCAAGACAGAGCATGTGTGGGATGCAGCGACCACTCACAGGCATCCATGTGGCTGTGTCTGAGCTGCACATGTCGTTGCCACTCCCTTTCTGTGCAGTCAGTAGAAAAAGATTATCTTCAACATCAGACAAAGCCATCGAGGTTTTTGACAGCTCTTGTGATGACTCGGAAGAACATCACTCTAATACCACAGAGTGTATCTGATAGAAAAGATGGATGTCTATTATGTTATTCTGAATTACCAGTATGATGGCTGACAGTAAAGGTCAAAGCCGTGTGCTCAGGTGTCTTTCTCATCTTTCACAGCCGAAATGTCTGACAAGCCTGACATGACTGAGATTGCCCGTTTCGACAAGACAAAGCTGAAGAAGACAGAGACAAAAGAAAAAAACCCTCTGCCCACCAAAGAGAGTGAGTGCCCCTCATGTCTGTGTGTTTCTGGGCAGCGCTGAAGCGCCTTGATCCCCTGCAACAATTTTCCTGTCAGTAGCTACTCATCACTTCCACTGCTGTCAAAAGACTACACGCTCAGCAAGCAGAGCAGGAAAAAAAAAAACAATTTGCTGCAGCATCAGCACATCATTGATATACAGCCAACCCAAAAAGCAGCATCCTCTCAAATATTCACTAAACACAAGCCTGCTGACCTAATCTATCTTTTTGCTTTTCATTTCCAGCCATCGAGCAAGAGAGGAAAGGCGATGCCACACCTTGACTTCTGAGCACATGAAGAAAAGACGCTGAGATGCCACAGCAAAAAAGCACTTTCCTTTGATTATCACAGTATTTCAATCTCTTGCTTTGTCTTCAGAAAAGGGTGCTCTTGAGCTCCCTGGGGTGCCGTAAGGGTATATGGCATCCTCACATGGGGGCTCTCTTACCACTCCGGTGGAAAAAACTTTAGCCTGGGTGCCTGTCTTGCACTGTTAGCCTATAACAGCTAACATGTCTCCAATATTGCCAAACTGGGGAGTGGTGTAGTGATGTAGCACAGAGAGAAAGGCAGGCATCCAGGCTAGTGGGGGAGGTATGGGGGGTGTTTACAGACATGGGAGCAATCGGAGTCTAATCATGTGGGATGTTTTCTTAATAAACTTTTTACTTTTCTTTATGAAATAAATATGAAGACGTGGAACCAGTCAGTCCTGCATATTGCTGTCTCCTTTATGTCTATGTGCAAACGTCAGACTCACATACATACTCATGAGGCATGGACTGATCCTGCACGGCCATGGAATAAATACACAAATGATTCATCTCGACTGCTTGCGACTGGCCTGTTCAGTATGTAAAGTACTGCACTGCACAGTTATGCAATTCACACCTCACATATGAGTGCATATTCAGAGCCTTAGTCTTGGTGTTAAACTTGCATTACTTTAAGGTTCAACCAGATATACAAGGGCCATATTCTGGTATAGTTTACTGACAGAAACAGTTAAGATCACATCTTAATAATAACAATAATAATGTAGCCCAAGTGGCTCATATTAAACACATAATCATTGGTGTGTATACAGAGCACTAAATAAATTAACGTCAAAACTCAACACATTGTTATGAGAATTTGTTACATCCTCTTGTTGGCTCAAGGATGCAGCTAGCCTGCTACCGTTTCAAGCTAGCTTGGCGTGTGAGCTCTTACTTGGCATGAGAGCTTAGATGATTACTTGATTAATGGACAGAAAAATTGGATATTTGTTGTAATTTTAAAGCAAAAAAATCTCAGTTCTCAAATGTGAGTATCTACTATTTTTCTTAATATTCTATGATAGTTAATTGAAAAAACATCAGGTTTTAGACTTTTGGGTGGACAAAACAAGCTATTTAAAAACATCACCCTGGGCTCTGGGAGATTATGATAGGCATTTTTCAATATTTTCTGACATTTTACGGACAAAACGAATAACTGACAAAAAATGTAGAAATTTATGGGCAGATGAATTGATGGTGAAAATGACCATTAACTGCAGCCCTACTTGTCATCGTTCAGTAAATGTTAACATCAGCATCACTGTAGTGATTTCAAGGCTCCCCAGGGCAAAGACACACCAGTGCAGCCTAAGACAGTGGGTGTTTCTCAAAGTCAAGGAAGGATCCTTACACAGCTGAATTTCAAGGATGCTACATCATCAAATCCTGCCTAAGGACTGTTCCAATATCAAGGATCCTTTAAATTCTACCAAGGACAGAGTCCTTTATTCAGAGAATTTTCAAGGATACATGTGTGTATGCTCAGCAGGTATAAAGTACCCACAATTCTTTGCGCATGATTTGCTGGAAGTGAAAGCAGGACCTCTTTAATGAAAAATGCGCCAGTGGAGCTCAGCAGGATTTAGATATGTAATATGTAATTTATTTGTATTAATATCTCCAGGAGTTTTTATCATACGAGCATGAAAAAAAAATACTGACAGAAACCTCATTATTTACGCTTTCCAATGTGTCCACTGCCAAATAATGAGCATTTTAAGATAATATGATTTAGATAAAACATTAGTTTTTAAATCAATCATTTGCAGCAGTGATAGAGCGCTAAGTGCCACAAATTACCCATATCATTTAGCCTAACTGTTTGTTTTTTTTAATATAATCCAGAAATATATTCTACATAAAAGTCATGTGACTTTGAAAATACTGCTTAGATTTGTTAAAATTGATCCTTCCTTGGAAGGACTCATCCTACCAAGGAAGGATCCTTGACTTTGAGAAAAAACAAGTGCTGTGGGTAGCTAAGAAGAGCTACCTTGCTAGTTGGTAGTAGCTGAGTCTGCCAGAGGCTGAAGGAATGTGGTTGGCTGAAAGGCGAGGAGGGGCGGGGATTGATTACCACAATACTGTCATGTAAATGAGAAAATATTTAGCAAGAGCAACACTAAAAATAGCACTATGGAATAAAAGTAGACATTTGAAAAAGGTGCATTTCGAAAATAATTGATATAAAATACAATAAAGAACAAAAAAAATAGAAAAAAAATGCTGGAAAAAAACATTTAAGGCAATGATTTGAGTTTAACAATTTGTTTAATATTTCAATATTTATTGGACTTTTCTGCATTAAGGATTAGATAACATATTTATAGCCTATTATTTATTTATTACAGGTCATTTTTAATTCCTGTCTACAGTGGTCATTTATAGCCTGACTGATGTCTCTGGCTGGCGTCACCAGTCCTGCCACCCTTCCCTCGGCCTGTAAAGCCTGTCACCTCCTAAGCCTTTATTGCTCCATTTCTCTCACCTTGCAGTGCCATAAATCACCCGTCAGCGCTCACCGGACGGCCTAATGTGTCTGAAATGTCTGTTGGAACAATTTAATTAGCGCGCACTTTTACTTGATGTTATTTTAAGCAAAGTGGTCAAATGTCCTGACCCTGCCGTTTCCTGGTGGAGATAGAATACACAAACTTGCATGAAAAATAAAATCCATAAGGTAATAATTATAAGGTATGGCAATACATATGTATCCAATCAAACATTTGACAGGTGACAATATTTCTGATTTGACCATTAATCGCCTAATAATTAATAAATAAAATCCATTTCTTTAATTCACTTAACAACCCACGTGACTTGTCCTTAAGAGTTTCGGTGTTTATAGGAGCCATCTAGCACCCATGCTGCAACACGCCCTGCTGGATGGACTATTGTTTGCAGGTTATTAACCCATTAAAATCGTTAAATGCGCCTTGGGTTAATTTCAAGTCATGCAGCTCGATTATAATCGCTCTGTATTATTTCCCAGCCAGGTGTTGAGGGGCTCTAGGTTTCAGTCATATTGCAGAGTGAATGTGAGCGATATCTAATTAATAGAGATTATCCTCACCTACACCTCTCCACCATTGTGCGGAGGACCTCGCCCGGCCGTCCGTCCATTGTTCACCGCGATGAGTGGATTGTTGTTTTAAGGGATTTTGAGTGGCTTAAAGGGGATTTGACAAGTGTGGTTTTAAAAGCTGTAATGTTAATCACTAACTTGGTAACTTCTCTCGCATCAAATCACAGTTTGAGTATGGGATGACAGAAACTGGCAGGATGACTGTTAATGATCAGTAATTATGGAAGTTAAATCAAGGAGGATGATCAGCAGAATCAGATGGGACTAAGTGCTGGATAATCCCACGCTTCTAGAATGAATTATCAATGTTTTTTTGGGTATAACTCTACAAATCAAAACCATCTATAGAACAAAATGACCAACAATAACTCCCAATGTAATGGTTAAAGCATTAAAGCTCTTATGTGTTTACAGACTTGTAAATTCCAGACTGTTTTCACACCGAGTTGTTTCCCAGGGAAACATCTATTATCCTATTATCACAACGCTGCCAATGTCGCCGATGTGTGAGGCAGTATTTACATGACTATATAGGCTACCATCAGCTCTTGAAAGACTTTATGGCTTTGTAGTCACTGTCTTTTCCCCCTGGGACACTGGTGCCATTTCCCAAACGTTTCCAGCTACATATGAAGGCATTAAATTGTATATTTCCCTAACGTATGACTGTAATTTAATAATTAGGAGCCATATTTAATGCCATTCAGTGAAAGTTGTTTTCTGATGATAATGCTATGTCTAAAATGTGTGGTCTCAGTGCAGAAACCCACCCCTCTTCAAATCCCTAAACAATAAACCAAGATATTATTCCAATATGGCATCATTTAAATATCCTCAGCTTGATGCATTTTTAATAAGTTTTAAATCAGTGCTCATATATGTACTCAATATGCTTCCATTCGTGGGAAAAGTGCATAAGGATTAGAGCCTGGGAACGACAGGTGAATGAATGACTGAGGGGCTGTTTAACTGTCTGCGTCACTCCTTTGAAGTGCACTTATGTACCGACGGCTCCTTTTCGTCTATAGGACGCGGCATCAATGTCGTCGCATTTTCACAGTGGAGCGTTACCTGCGGGACAAATCTGTCAATCAAACGGGCAAGAGCATATAAATATCATCGGCGTGGAGTCTGGCTACAGCTTCAGTTGCCTTCCTCTCTCTTTGGGCACTCACATCTGGGATACAAACAGACAGGCCTCCGTTTGGAATACAGCTGTGATGGGACCTTTGAATCTCCTTCCAGCCATGGTTCTGTCCATGTGTTCTCAGTTTACATTTGCTTGGTATGTTTCTTCCTTTTGGTGGAATTAATTTAAAAATACTACATTGAAATGTGTGTTTGCTGGTGGTATAATGACTTGGGATTAACGTGGCTTTTCTGTTTCCTTTCTGTAGGACGGTGAATAACTTCCTCATGACTGGACCTAAGGTAAACACATTTTTTATCTGTCTTATTGTGCGTAAAATCCTCTGTATATTCAAATGTTTTAGCTGAATCTACAATAAATTAATGTATTTTCTTATTTATTAAATGCAACGATGACTAACATTTCCCGTTTTTCCTCTCCCAAGGCTTTCCTGACTTATGCCGGCAGTGTGCAAGTTGGCGCACAAAGTGGAATACATGAGTGTAAACACCAGTTCGCGTGGGAGAGGTGGAACTGCCCAGAAAACAGGCTCCAATTATCCACACACAACGGCCTTCGAAGTGGTAAGAGACGTGTATCCATATATTTGCATCATATGAAGGACATGTATCGGGGTGGAGTGGTGATGAGTTCAATTCCAGTAACTCAACTTTGCACAGGCACTTTTGCACAAAGTTATTCCTCCAACGCAGAAAGGATGATGTGGCGGATTGTGCGCTCTGATCTCCATGGAGAGGGGACACAATCATAAGCTAAAATTCCTTGCTAGACCCTCATTAATAAAACACCCAACATGCCCAACATTGTTACCCTGTTAATCTCCAACCGTGCCCTTACGCACGGCTTACCTTTTACGCACAGTATTTGAGCGTAACCACTGCGCATCTGCGTTGCCAACTTGGGCTGCAAAGCCTAACATTGTATTTTGCTTACTTTGCATTGTAGCCACAAGGGAGACGTCTTTTGTCCATGCCATCAGCGCGGCTGGAGTAATGTACACGCTCACCAAGAACTGTAGTATGGGAGACTTTGACAACTGCGGCTGTGATGACTCCAGAATTGGACAGACAGGTACATTTCTACGCCATGTGTGGTCTATTTACAATTAGATTTGATTATGAGAGATGGACATTTTATTCTTAGTACTGAATAAAAATGTGCATTTTTAATCCCCAGGTGGTAGAGGATGGATATGGGGAGGCTGCAGTGATAATGTGGCGTTTGGAGAGAAGATCTCCAAACAGTTTGTGGACGCGTTGGAAGGTGGGCATGACTCACGCGCAGCCGTCAACCTGCATAACAATGAGGCAGGCAGACTGGTAAGATTTTACTTTTATTACTCACTTAAGTTTGTCAGAATGAAACATTTATTAATAACCTTGGTCCGGGGAGGGAAAATGTCTTTTGTTGGTGGCATTTACGCATTGATTCTGATCTTGGAAGGAAGAAGTAGTGCAATTAATTACATTTCCAACTAACTGTTTCGCTATCTTGGCAGGCAATCAAAGCTACCATGAGGAGAGCCTGTAAGTGTCACGGAGTGTCTGGGAGCTGCAGCATCCAAACCTGCTGGATGCAGCTGGCCGACTTCAGAGAGGTGGGCAACTACCTGAAGCTGAAGCACGAGCATGCAAAGAAACTGGAGATGGACAAGAAGCCGGCGAGGGCTGGAAACAGCGCGGACAACCGAGGAGCCATTGCGCACGCTCTCCGGAGCATCGCCCGCACAGAACTCATTTACCTGGAGGATTCCCCGGATTACTGCGTCAAGAACCACAGCCTGGGATATCAGGGCACCGAGGGCCGGGAGTGTCTGAAGGGTAACAAGAACATGTCCCAGCGGGAGAGAAAGAGCTGCCGCAGACTGTGCTATGAATGCGGCCTCAGAGTGGTGGAGAAGCGCATCAATGTTGTGAGCAGCTGCAACTGCAAGTTTCACTGGTGCTGCACGGTGAAGTGCGACAAATGCACTCAAGTTGTGACAAAATATTACTGTACACGTAAAGACGGTGGAAGAAAACCACATAATAAAACGAGGCGCAGGCACCGTGCGCGCCAGCAATGATTGCCACTGGTTGCAAAGACTATCCTCATCACTTTTCATATATGGACATCAATAGGCATTATTCTGTATTACAGAAATGTTCATTTCAATTTCAACTGTTACATCATCTGATGCTATTTAATGCACTTGATCTTACTGATTTGATTCTGTACAGAAATCAAACTATCCACGAATACTCACTCGTTCATGGTGGCGTTTAAGGGATAATGGATCAAATTTGTTGGATCTGTCTTCTGTGAAGTCTGAAAGGTGTCTAATATTTTAAATGTATATTTTTAATTGAAAATGCTATCTAATAAATATTTTTTCTATAATATGCATGACTCAGACTGATTTGTCACTGGCAAGATTTTGTATATTGGTGCCCTGGTGTCATACAGCCTAGGGGAAGAAAATAAAGTGGAGCTTAATGCCATCCTTTTGAAGTGCGCAATAGGCGTTTCCTGAACCCGTCAACCAATCGGCTTTCTCGGACCTCGGGGACAAAAAACAAGAGTTCCATTTGTCCTCCATTCAAACAAAAGTTGCAGTACGCAGGGCCAAAATAGCAACATCTCTACTTTGAAGGATAACGGTGCATGTGAAAATGCATTCAATACTTTGGATCCTGCCCCTTTTGTTCAAAATATGCCCAGGACATGCTTGGTAAGAGATCTACATGGTTTACCTGTATCTTTTCTATATGTGTAGACTTAAGAGAAACTAATCTCATTCTTTATCCTCTATTTTTTTCTCAGGGTGGCAAGTAACGTACTTATGACGGGACCTAAGGTAGATAAGAAACTACTTAATTACTGGGATAACCCTGACAAGTTTAGGATAACCTTTCAAATGTGAATCAGGTCACAAAATGACATTGCCTCTCCTGCAGGCCTATCTCACCTACGCAAGAAGCGTGCAGGTGGGTGCACAGAGTGGGATCGAAGAGTGCAGACACCAGTTTGCGTGGGACAGATGGAACTGTCCCGACAGCGCGACTCAGCTGAAAGGACTAAAACGCGGTAGGTTTGAATTGTAAATACAAGTCCTAAAACAAGTCCATATATGCTGAAGGAAAAATTACGTGATGCGTCATGCGTAAAATGTGTGTGGAATATATCCAAAAATAAAGGGCATAATGCGCCGAAATGGATTATAATTATGTTGTAGTCATTCCTATACAATGGCCCATTTCTATTTATTTTTTGTAATTAAAAAAAGTCACAGCTAAATATATTTCATCACCGAAGTCATTTTTAAAAGATCACCATTAGAGGGATTCCTAAATATTCACTGATTACTTTAATTTTTTTTTAAGTTGGTAGGCTATAATTAATATGTTTTAGATGTCTTTGCCACACATGACATGCATAATGTAAATGCCTATTTCTTCTTCCAGCCACCAGAGAGACTTCTTTCGTCCACGCCATCAGTGCAGCGGGGGTCATGTACACTCTGACCAGGAACTGTAGTCTGGGGGAACTCGATAACTGCGGCTGTGACGTCTCCAACAATGGAAAAATAGGTGAAGTTTCCATAAATATTTAACATGCTTGTGACGTGTTGTGCACAAAACTTAGGCCGACCTATGGATCAGTTATAATTTTCGATATTTAAAGTTGGTGCTGATTTTAAGTGACATTTTGTATGCAGGCGGTCGTGGCTGGCTGTGGGGTGGCTGCAGTGATAACGTGGATTTCGGAGAGAGGATTTCCAAACAGTACGTTGACGCGCAGGAGACGGGTCAAGACTCCAGGGCTGCTGTCAACCTGCACAACAACGCAGCTGGACGGCTGGTAAGAACTGTTTGCACCACGAGAATTTATTACATGACACCGTTTAAGGTCGCTGGCTTGGCACTTATTAACTTTTCCTGTTTTTAACAGGCTGTGAGAGCAACAATGAAGCGCATCTGTAGATGTCATGGCATGTCAGAGAGCTGCACTGTCCAAACCTGCTGGACACAGCTGTCAGATTTCAGAGAAATCGGCAACTACTTGAAGACCAAACACAGCCAAGCTCAAAAACTGGACATCGACAAAAAGCGCATGCGGGCTGGCAATAGCGCGGACAACCGTGGTGCCATCGTGGACGCGTTTGGCAGCGTGGCCCCGACAGAGCTCATCTACCTGGAGGACTCCCCGGACTACTGCAGGAGAAACACCAGCATGGGGCTGTACGGGACCGAGGGCCGGGAGTGTGTGCAGCACGGAGAGGGTTTAACCCAGTGGGAGAGGCGTAGCTGCCGCAGGTTGTGTCATGAATGCGGCCTTAGGGTGGAGGAGAGGCGCACGGAGGTAGTGAGCAGCTGCAACTGCAAATTCCACTGGTGCTGCACGGTGAACTGTGAGGACTGCTCTCAGGTTATGATCAAACATGTGTGCGCCAGGAGGGAAGGTGCTCATGGGCACGGCTTTAGACGGAAATACCGTGGACCCAAGTGAAAAAGGAGCTCCTACATCACAGTGACGTCTGTTAAATAAGAGCCCATATTAAGATGTTAAATGTCTGCACTTCCCATGTCTCCTTGTATAAATACTTGTGTCTATTTATGAATATTATGTTTGTTTGATTATAATAAAAGTTAGAAATAAAGACTTCTGATTGTCACGTTTCATTCCAGCCAATAACTACAGAAACATTTCATAATTTTACTTAATAAATCCCAGGGTCATTGGATTTTAGGAGAAGGCACACAAGAATCTATTAGAATAAGAATGAGCCGAATACACTTAACAGAGGATTACACGGATAACATGGTGCAGTTCGCACCTAACCAAGGTGTTGATCCAGCGTTGAACCACTATCACTTTGATGTCAGCGTGTATTGATTTCATTCAAAGAGCAGAGAGGCTTTGAAAGACAAATTAGGGAAGCATTTACACCGCTACAAGTTACTATTTGGCCTGATAATCCGGGCCAACACTGCCTTATCCGAGTCACATCCCACAGACAAAGCAAATGTATCACAATACATCAAAGCCTCCAGGGGAAACGCGTTTACACACTTGTGACCAAAATTAACTGTTTCACAGCAAAGTGGGTCACTGAGGGGTCCAGATATTACACCGTAACTCCAGTGAGGGGACAGTTATAAATAAGCCTGACTCGGATTCCACCCTGAAAGCAAGTTAATTTCTAATCTTATAATTTGCAAGTAATTAGGTCTGAGAGGAGCCTCGTCTCCGCCCACTGGCCTATCTGTGTCTTAAGAGCCATTCATTTGCCTCCTTCTCTCCTCTACCCCCTGTCTCTGCAAAAATCTTCCTCTCAGCTGGACGTGTCATAAATCTGCCACTGTCTCAGCTAAGTGAGTGATGGCATGGATATTACCTACATGAGGGGGTCCATGCCTGGGGGAGAGGGGGGTGGGAGGAGGCTGCTTCACCATCTTTACAGACCAGTTACTATAGAAGCAGTAAATGAGGAGATAAGAGAGAAATTACTGCATGGGTTAATATACAGTAGATCAACTGGTGCCACAAACATCCACAAGAACTCTGACAACTTGATGGGAGCCACTTCTTCCCATTTGTTGTTTCAAATTTGACATACCATAAAATTCAATTAATAGCCCTGGCTATTATTTGCTTATATCACTAAAATCAACAAAGCCTTTATTTGGGACAGGCATTCATTCCAAATTATTGCTCATCAAAGATCAGGAAATACAATCAAATTGTTTTTTAAAACAGTATGAGCATTACTTGTTTAAATATTAGGCTTCAGATATGAATCATTTATTTGATCAAGCTCCACCAGACAGTGAATCAGAGGGAAAGAGAGTTACGGCACTCAAGGCATACAGCAACTGGCATACCAACACAACACAACTTTACCCTGTTAAAACAACACATTCTCACTCTGACCTCGTCACATATCGATGTTTGGTCAAGGACTTTCCACATCTAGATACCATGTGGAAGGTACCCTGGGTGCGTTGGTTGTCAAGTAATGCCTTTTATAGCATTGTCTTCTTTCAAAATACACTTCCGTTTTCACAAGAAATTTACGGCTTACAGTCTATTTCAAAATAAACACACTAACTCGATACAATACCGGAAATTGACATTTTTTTCCAGCTGTTTTACAGCTGTTTCTTAGTCAAAATGTGTGGCAACACTGGGCTAGTAAAAGAGACTAGGAGTTTAATAGGGACTAGGCTTTTAATGAATTAAAGTTTTACCGTATTATCACACTGACTGATTTAAGAAAACATTAATGGCAGTGGAATTACCACTTTAGCAACACATTAGGTCTCGCACAGTGGTCTGCAGCTTGGCAAGTGTCTCACCAAGGTGTCACGCCTTCCACCATACCCTCCACCTCCAAATGATGAAGTGAGCTCATATCCTACATCACTTTCGAAACATTCATATAATGCAAATGAAAGGTACAAATGTAAGGCATTTGTGATTTGCAGAAGCATGCAAGCCAACATTTTCTTCTGGCCACAAACAGCATACAACTCCACATAAATATACTGTATATGGGTAAATGTAATTTTTTGGGGGGACAAAATAGGTTTCTAGCGCAGGTACAGGGACAGAGAAAGTGTGAGACCACTACACACACAGTGACAGAAAATCCTTACTGAACGAGGATCAAGTAACACTCTCACAGACCAAAATACTCCCTCCCATCCTTCCCATTTGTCTGTTTGCTTCTGGGGATGTCCTGTATTTCCCATGCTATCCTGCTGTGTGTTAATGAAGGTTTTGCCCCGCAGGAAGTCCTCACCAATCCACCCCTTTATCTCCACTCTCCACTGAGTACATTATTGGTTCCATATTGGTCCCATATGATGCTGTTGCTTGGTTGTGATCTACAAGCAAGATGACCACAGCTGTCCATCTATTCATAAACCCTCTTCTCCATATAAAGTGTCAGTTATTTATCCTGCAAGTTTTGAAGAATGAAAGAAACATTTTTCAGACTTCATAAAATCAACCACATTTTTCTGAACATTACCTAACACTGATTTAACACCTTTCTAAAACTGTTGCATCTCTTGCTTTATAATCATCCTGTCTTTCCTGCTTCCTTCACATTGGCAGTATCATGTCTTTCACTGGGGGGATATATTTCCCAGTCAGGACAGAAAAGGAAAACAGGGGTGATCTCCCACAGGGACCCCCCAGGAGGACTCATGTATTCACCCAGACATGCCTGGGGGTCTAGGAAGATTTGAGCGTGATTGATCATCCCTTTTCTCCTCTGCCCTCCTCTCTCACCTGGGTGTGAGATACCAAGAGGCCTGACACAAGGCAGGCTGAGGACAGCAACACAAATGTATGAGTATCATTTCAGTCCATTTAGAGCTGACCATGTTTAAAATTGTTTGAGAAATCTGCATCTCACATCAATGCCCTGCTGTTCAGTCAAAAATCAAACACATTAGTGTACATTAGTACAAACTAAACTGATGCACTGTATGTAGTTAGAAGCATGTGGTAATGTTTATAGGTATCTGAAAGGAAATCAGCAGTCTCTATGTTTAGAGATAGCTATACTCTGCAGTGAGTGCATGCACTGACATCACACATCTCAAGAATAACCACGGAAACTTTCTACTTCAGTCTTTTACAAAACAGACAAGTAAGACGATGTGCCACCACAAATGTTTATTTAAAGGACAGAGATGTCATTCTAAACTTTCATTTTATACGGTAGGTTGAGTGTGTTCAGGACTGCAAGAGCTTCCACTTTGTGAGCATACTGCTGCCATTAAACCCTTAACTTTTTGGCGAATGTGACACTTACAAGGCAGAAGAATGAGTTTAAACAGTGTTCCCTCTAAAGTGGAGGTGATGGGATGGAATCCCCAAAGCCTTGCTGACTACATCAGGAGGGTAAGTATCAAAAATGCAGCTTATGAGTGAAAAAAAACAAACAAACAAAAAAAAAACAGTTTAATGTCTTCTGTAGCAGTCGAGTTCTTAAGTTTCATTTTGTTCTTCTAAGTTAATTTAAAACCTGAAGTGTTAAAAATATTTATCTTAAATAAAGGGACTATACAATATGTATGAAACTAAGTAAAAATCTACACTATTTAATACATGCTGATTAAGTAATGTATGCAACAGTTCCGTTTCTGCATTTTCAATGTTCGTAGTCTTGCATTACTCCACCACAAATTGATGCATGATATTTTAAAACCAAATCTGACACTTTTCTGAGCTTATGAGCAAAAAATGTAGGCACTGCACACATTTCTGCAAACCACAGATATGTTGCTTATGATAATTGTATGTTAATATGTAGCGGATGTGTCGAAAAGTCTCTTTACATTTCAACATTGCTGTACTGTGGTTAATGTGTGGTTATGTTTAGGCACAAAAAAAACACTTGGTTTTAGTTAGGAGCGAGTAAATATACACCGTTTTGGTGCCAGAATTTGTTGTTGATCTCAAATAGTTGTCTGCAGCCGTCTCAGCTAGGTCTTACTCCATTCATCATCCCTTCCACCTCGCGATGACAAAGTGAGCTCATACACATATAATCAGAACGTTACTTCAGAAACGTTGATATGCCATGTATGAAACAAACAAATGTAACACATCCGGGGTTTGCAGAAATGTGCAATGCCAACATTTTCTTCTGGCAACTGGGCTGCACTATTTCCAGACAACTATATAACTTCAAACATACAGTAAAAGTTAATCTACATGTTCTAAAAGTGTGTGACATCTTCTCAGCTTAAGTTATCCGGCTGTGACAGATTAGTGATAAAGAGCAGCATAAATGGAGCACAGTTCATGGTAAGTATGCCCGTAGCTCTGAAGGCCATTCCATTTATTTACTGTTCTGAAATACAAGCAACTGATTTTCTATTTCTCACTAATATTCAAATCTACATCATCCAGCAAATGACTGCATGTGACCTTCAAGTGTTCCCCAGCCTTTATGTCCCGTGAGTCTGACTTAATATTTATTTATTTCACTGACATCAAACAGTTTTCCAACCAAAAATATTGATGAAAAACATATCTTGTATCTTCATAGAATAATCACTAAGATCCAAAATGAAATCAACAAGATGGACCAGAAGAAGGGGGGCTTTGGTCTTAAGTACTAAAACAGATTTTATTTACAACTTCTACTGAAAGTGTCACTGTAACTGAACAATGCATGACTTTCTCATTTATTTTTTGTGCAGATCAAAGGCACAGAAATACCCAAAACAAGGTAAACACCACTTGGGTTCAACTACGCCACTGATACAAAGCCATCATTACTAAGGCCTGATTCCATTCTTTTACTGTTCATTTTCCTACAGTATTTGTACAGGAAGAACTTTGGGACTCTGATGAGTTTGTAAGTAAAAAGCCACCAGTTATCTTTAAAAGTTTGGCCACTTTAATGACTCAAACTTCAGTGACAGAGCAAATTGATAGTTGCACTTGTGCTCACTACTTGTGCCTCATGTCTGGGCTGTGGTCAGGACAATGACAGCGATCATGACTATGAGAAAGGGGAAGACAGCTACATCTGTGCTCTGACTGAGCCACAAACAGCTGAGCAAGAAGACAGTGACGAGGCCTATGAAGAGAGCTGCGACGAGCCTTCCTCTGCAGACATAATAAAGCCACTTCGACTTCTGGGATTGGCTAAACATCAGGACAGTCACTACAGAGGTAGCAGAAAGCAACCTCGACAACAGTGCTGTTCACAAAAACATGCAAGCATGCCAGAAAACATATCAGTTTGTCTGCAGAATTGTTCCCGTTTCTTGCAGGCCGAACTTAAAAAATTGTTTATGTATGTATGTAAATAGATCCTGTTCATGAGCCGACCCCTGCTGAAAGGACCTCAAAACCTCCACACCCTCATCCACCAAGAATGAGCCATACCCCTCAGAGACCTTTCAAAGCACCAGGTGACTGTGGTACATTTAAAAACTCCACAACCACCTGACTTCTTGATGATGTTGATGATCTAATCCTTGTGTAAAATGCATTTTCTCATTCCCAGCACCAGCCAGTCAACCCAATCTGCCTATCGACAGGAGCAAGAAGCCTGGGCACTCTGGCCCATCCCAGACAGACCTTAAAAAATCAAGTATGTGCTGCTTATCATGTAGTGTTAGGAGTAGTTGTAACAGTTGAACAGCAAAATGTTGTGACTTTTAACTTCTGTTTCACACTATCCATCATGTCCACAAGAGGGCAGCACTGACAGGGCTCCTGGATCATCCACAAGCAAGACCCCTAAACCAAGACCCCCGAAACACACAGATGTGGCCAACAGGTATACAGAACCCTGAGCAATTTATAAGTGTAGCAAGCCCTTCAATCCCAGTATACAATTATTTAGGCTTTTTAATTCTGTTTCATTCCATCTCTCCCCTCCCAGAGCAGATAAACCCGTTCCTCCAGTGCCAGTAGAGCTTTCTCAGGTTAAAAATTCAATACCAGGTCCAAGAAAGGTGAGAATCAAAAGTGGAACCACAACTGAGTGATAATTTCCATTATTTTAGTTTGTTTGCTGGAGAACACACATGGTAAGGGTGAGCTTTTCTGTGCAATTACACCCACATTTGAGTACTTTCAGATGGGAAACAGCAGATGGCAATGTTGTAAAAAGAACACAGTGGTAGGACCCTTATGTCTGCTCTCAGCTCAAGAGATTTGCATTTTATTCACTAGGTTGGATAATTGGAAACATCTGTTATATTTCTTTTACAACAATAGTGTAAAGCACATTTCTGTCAGTGTTAAAGAGAAATGAGAAGAGTTAGTTTATGTAGTCCTTACTATAAGTGTCTTATTATGTTGCATCCAGGGCTTGGATCCCAGCTGGTATGGCGGAAAGGTGACCAGACATCAAGCTGAAGCTGCTCTCAGAGAGGTGAACAAGGTCAGGTGTTGCCCGTCACGGTCTCATATATCTCAACCTCCTCTTCCTGGAGCACAGACGCAGACACACACACATAAACACAAACCATGCAGGTGAAATTTTACAGGATTTAACTTGCAGTATCACATTGAACTGAGTCTATGTGTCTGTGTGTGCATGGATTTGTCCATATTTGTGTCTTTAGGATGGGGCATTTGTGGTAAGGGACAGCACACAAGGCGCGGTTGAGCACCCCTACACCCTAATGCTGCTGAAAGAAGGCAGGGTTTACAACATTATGATTCGTAACCAAGGCAACTCCTACTCCCTCGGCACTGGCCTCAAAAATACCAAGGTAAACTAAAAATGATGATGCCATTAACTATGATGTTAAAATGAGAGGAAAAGTCTGTATTCACTTAAACTGAAAAGTTCACATCTTGTGGCACGCCTCGGGGAGTGTTTGATGCTGACTTGTGCTGCGCTGCGTCATTAGGTCCCTGTCATCTTTTTTTGTGTGCTGCTGTGCTGTAGAGTTTCCCTGGGGTGAAGGAGATGATTACCCATCACACACACACTCCGCTGCTGCTCATTGATGCCACAGACCAGAGCTCTGAAGCACCGAGCCAGTGTTGTCTGCTGCACCCTGCGGGACTCTGACCAGCACCAACACCAAGCTTAATGTGGGTGTTTGCATCTGCCTCTGTATGCTAATTTGTGCGCATGCATACTTGTGGCTTTTTTAGAAGCCTTTTTGGAACCAAACAAACGTCACAATTTTCACAAACACAAAAGGTCATTATTACATAATTCTTTTCTTTTTTTTTGCTTACTTCATTTGTATTTTTAGCAAACAGAATGAAAGAATGATTTTTGCAAAGCTTATGGTGTATATTCCATTAAACTATGTTTTACACAAACACACAGCATTACCTTTGTTCTTCATGCCTCAGTGTCATGTCAAGCTGGGGGCTGCTGCTTCAGAGCCTCTTGGATTTTCAGAAACGCCAACTTGTCAGGGTGGCCAACACAAACGATCAGATCACATTGCCTCAGCTGGGTTCGCACTGCAGGCAGAAGACAAATACCTTGTCTCACAAGTGCCTCAGGTCACCACAGTTCTAAGATGTTTAGAAGTCACGTTCCAAAAAATATAAGGCTTCACACCAAGGACAATAGTACCTAACAGGAAATGACCTGAATGATAAACTTAAAGGTATACTATGCAGGATTATCTTTTAAATAAAAAAACAATGTAGAGACTCATACAGAAGGAATCCCTCTCAGTCTTCACGTATGACCTCCTGGAAGTGTGTAGGGGTTTCTTTATCTGCAGAGACTGCCCTCTGCCTGTATTTTCTTATTTTCTTCTTATCTAACTGTGTTCTGGATGTTACTGTGCACCACATGCAGGTGAGGTCATGACTGTATATAAAGGTAGCACGTAGGTGCAAGACAGTAAGCAGCATGCATCCAAAAGGAAGCTACAAAAATCATGGACACAGCACTCTGAAAAACAAAGCAAACAAGAGTGAATCTGGGGTTGGCTTTTACTTTCTATTTTGCTGACAATAGTGTTTACTAACAGTAACTGACATTTCCTGCATGATATACCTTTATCAGTGTACACTCCTCTCTATTTTGTCCTGTTATAAAGCAGTATTCACTGTATCTGACGCAAAGATACGATACTCACACAGAAGTATCTCGCCTGAACAACGTAAATTGTTTGTGATCATTGACAAACTGCTATTTATTCGGATATATTCAAATATTCTACACATAAATTCTAACTAGGGTTTGAAAATGTTGTGTGTAAGCTCTGGGAAACTGACTAAATACTGTAAAATTCACTCAAAACACTCAGATTGCAAACTAAATTAGACTGATTTTGGAGTGTGGTGTTGATGAACAGAATTGTTCTATAATGCAATCCACAATGAAAAAGAGGAGCAACTCACAGCTGGAAGAATTATAACTCTTTAGGGGGTGAGACAGCACACACAAACTAAATGACTAAATGAGTATTTCACATCTGGGATAACAATTTTCTTTTTGTTTTAGTGGGTTTTAAATTCAAAACTGACAACAGCTCTCTGATCTCTGAACAGGTTGATTGACATCTGCTCAAGCATATCTTTTACAATTTCTTAATAGCGTAAAATAAAGTTGTTTCATTTCCTATAAACTACAAGCCAAAACAATATAGTGTTAAAAAAAAGAGGAGGGGCGACAGTCAACACTGACACCAAACCTCTGATGTTTGTTTTCAGGCGTTGAGTTATTGAAATAAGCAGATAGCTCTAATCAAGTAAGACAACAAGCAGACAACTGTGACAGCCTCTTTGCCCACAACTGTCCCCTCTGGCAAAAAAAGAAGTTGCAACATTATGCCTCACATCAAATGGCGTGATGGACAACCATGTGAGGGAAATCCTTCCGTTAGTCCTATCTGCCCATCAGCAGAGTGCGAACTGACAGACATCATGTAGCATCGTGTAATGCTGCACCACTGACATCTACGAGCGAGGCTAATTTGAGCAGCAGTTGGTGCACAATAATCCATTTTTGGCTATCACATTTCAGATCTAGGGTAACAGTTACATCATATGCTTTGCATATTTGCAAATCGATCATAAAGGTCATCTTACTGGCATAATTGATGCTTACTGACATTTTGGAGGTGTGCACGGAGTGGATGGGGATAAACTGGTTGTACATACATGCCAGTTGATCCATGCAGTTAGACAAGGAGTCCAGCCCTTTCAGTATGTTTTCCAGATCAGTGCAGGCAGTTGAAGTAGCTTGCTCTGTGCTCTTCTCTGTGTTCTCCATCTGAAAAATAAATGCATAAGAACAAAACCGTTTATGTCAACTATTAATTTATATAACACACAAAATCTAACAAACTTATGCTGGTGTAACATTCCAATTAAAACAAACATAAAATGACACAGATACAATAAAACAGGTGTCATGCATGTACATCTATGTCTATAAAAACACACAACACATTCTCATTTATTTTGTTTTTTATTATTATTATTATTATTCAATGTAACAGATCAGAGCAGAACAAAACACTTTGGTACCTACGAAACAAAGTTTGCAGATCATACTAACATCAAGTAACAACTATCAAAGAGATGCAGTCTGCACATTACTGAATGAAACATACTGTTTTACACCAGAGAGCAGAAAAATCAGTCCACATACCTGCTTCTTCCAAGTAAAAATGAAAACAGAGCTTTAGCATTTACTTTAAAAGATTTAAATACTCCATCAGCCATTGTCCCTACTGTTTAGTACAGTATTCTTGTGTAAACTTTGACATCACATCTGAGTAGTAGCTATGACAGTAAGATCAGGACATGTGCCCATCTCTGGCTCCTGCTCTTGGTCTCCACACACAACTGCTCTGCATTTATGATGGGCTTCTTCCAATTTCTGCATGGAGTCCCACAGCTCAGGACTGGTCTTCAGCGCCGCCATGTCATAACACATCCAGGTGAGCTGCACTACAGGTGGATAGAGGGGGATAATATCTGTATTAACACAGCTCCAAGCCAAACCTGAGTCTTCGAATGCAAAGATATTTACTGAAGTCTTCCTAACACCGTGTGACAATGCAATGAGACACCGTAACGTTAACACACCTGATAAATTTTCAGTGTCTTCTATGAGTCTCTCCAAATCCCTTTTCATCTCCAACACGTCGTCGCTGCTGCTCTGCGGTGGCTCGGGAAGTGATTCTGCATCGGCCATCTAAACAAACCGGTAACGTTCACATTATATGACCTTAATCAGCCGTCGGTTAATCGCGAATAAACTTCTCCGCAACAAAAAACTTAAGCTAACTTAAGTGGCACCGGCAAGCCGTTACTGACGTTAGGTCACGGCAGCAAAGGTAAACGTTAGTTAGCTAGCTATCTTACGACGCTTCGGTGTAACTGTTAGCAAGGTCGAGTTAGCATGATATTATAGTTGATATGAAGTTTTTGACTGATTTCGACATGTCAACAGGAATAATGGTATTCCCAAACGCTAGCAGGAATTTTAATAAGCAGTTTGTGGGGTAAGAGGTGTTATTTAATTATAAACTGTGCAAAAACTTACGGTAGAGGGCGTTTCTTCAGTAAGTCAGTTTGAAATAGAAAGAGCTCGCGCTAATTTGAGGGAATAAAACGACGCAATGCGCATTTTCGTGATGACGTCAACTTCCTATGAATTATCAACAGTCTTATTCCATAAAGGGGTTGTACATATTAGACAGCCACTGTAGGCAGGATTTCATCAGCCTGCCAATTTAATATATTTAGCTTTTTTACTGTTTACTTCATGGTTTACTTATGACACTGCCCTGTGTGTTTAGGTGTTTACCTACTAGGCTATATTGCTCTGCATTTTTTCTTTACTGTTTACATGTTTTAGCCGCTCTGTTTTTTACACTATTCACTTATTACACTTGCTTTTTTGTTTGTTTGTTTTGTTTTTGTTTTGTTTTGTTTTTAATTATGCTTCTTGTTTCCATTATCCCCGATGTCAGCTGGGATAGGCTCCAGCGACCCCTGCGACCCCTATCAGGATAAGTGGTGACAGACAACGAATTATGTTGTTATGTTATGTTATCTTATGTTATCTTATCTTGATAATAAAGTAATAATATAAATATCAAACAGGATATTAGCTTACACGTATGAAAGAAAAACAGGCTGGCATTTCAGTCCCAGTTACAGAGACTAAAGTTGAATTGGCTGAATAATAAAATACTATGTATTCAAACTTAGTAATACTTCACCCACAGGATTACCATTTGTAAATCATGCCATACTTTCAATTCATGAAGAAACTCAGGTTTTCTTGTATGCTTCCACTGAAAATGGTGGACATATTGATTAATTGATTGATTGGGGACCACCTTGTTTATCAAAACTATATCAAAACATCTGTTTACAAACTTTAACACAATAAGTGTAGTGCAATCTAAGTCTCATTTATCCAGCTCAGTAGCACTTCCAAAACACACGCAATATTTCAAAAAGTAAATAAATAAATAAATGTGACTTTGAGGGAAGATAAGTTTCACTTTCAGTTTAATATTTTACACAATAAGATAATAAGACCACTATTCCTACAAATGTAATGTTACATATTTCTCCTAGTTCTATGATGTATGTGCTGCAACTGGTGAAAAGTGGCCATTACAGGACTGCTATTGCTTTGTTTATCATAATTATCATTTTTTATTTATAACATAGGCTTATAAGTGTGGCCCGGCCTTTACAGAAAATAGTACTGTGCTGTATTAGTAATGTAATATTAAATATTGCATATATCCAAAACATTTAAAAAGGAAAACATTAGCTAGAGTGTCCACAAAATCATCTTTCTGTTGTAGGTGGTTGGTTGTTTATCTTCATAATGACTAAGCGGTCCATGACAGCAGCAGTAGCATGCTGGAGAAAGAATTATTAAAGTATACAATCTAAATAAACGGACAGTATTATTTCAGTCTGTTTGAATTTGCATCATGCTCATCAAAAAAAAAAAAAAAGATACAGATGACTGAACTCAATTAATGCTGGAGTAACAGCTTGAGTGGAAAATTATTTAATTGAGGGTGAACAAAACCCCTGGAGGTAGTGAACTAGCTGACAGCAGGAAAAAAAAAAACAGAGAAAGCAGGGACAGACTCCTCACCTGCGAAAAGCAGCCAATCAAAGGAGACAGTGGGCGTTTCCAGGGAAAAAGATAAAGCAGGTATGACAGGTGACATCTTGACAAAGCAAGGGCAAACAGACAAGACAGGGGTGGAGAAGAGGAGCCTACAACTTGGAAGTGCCAAGACCACCATTTGGATCAGCTCACATTCAAATATCTGCAAAGGTGTGAAGAAGAAAAAGACTTTCGGAGGCCGACAAAACCGCTGCTAAAAGATTTGCTTAGAGAGAGAGGACAAGCTAAGGGCAAAAGGTGCAGAGGAGACTCTGAGAGGTGAGGAGAAATCTCACAATGTCTTCATTTGAGGCCCAGGGCCAGTCTCCTCCTCGGTGTGGCCCGCAGTTCCCCAGCCTCGGCCAGGAGCCCCCTGAGCTCAGCATGTACAGTGACTGTTACTACCCACCTCCTTCGCTGCCGAGTCCTCAGCGCACCACTCCGACATCCTACGACCTGAGCGACTACACCACCTCCTCCCCAAACCCTTACCTCTGGTTCAACGGCTCCAGCATCAACACACCGCCCTATCTGGCTACTACCGGCCCACCTGGTAACCCCGGTCCTCCCTTTGTCCCTCAGCACTACGGCATGCAGAGGCCTTACCTGGGTCCTGCCGGAGCTGGGGGTCCAGGAGGGGAGCTGAGCTGGTTCTCTCTCCCCTCACAGGAAGACCTGATGAAGCTGGTCAGGCCGCCTTACTCTTACTCGGCGCTCATCGCCATGGCTATCCACGGAGCCCCAGACAGGAGACTGACATTGAGCCAGATTTACCAGTACGTGGCTGACAACTTCCCTTTCTACAACAAGAGTAAAGCGGGCTGGCAGAATTCTATCAGACACAACCTGTCACTCAATGACTGCTTCAAAAAAGTACCGAGAGATGAGGATGATCCAGGTAATATTTTCTTTTCTGATTGTTTTTGCTTCTGTTATGAATACCTCCCTCTAGTAAGGGAAGACTTATATGATTTATTCATATCATTTGCAGTGCTTTCTGAATGTGCTGTAGTTTTTTCTTGGCGTGTTGCGTATTGCTAAGTTATTTAAATTGAACCTCACTATCTCAACATCTCACATCATAGGCAAGGGCAACTACTGGACACTTGACCCAAACTGCGAAAAGATGTTCGACAACGGAAACTTCCGCCGCAAAAGAAAGAGGAAGTCCGATTCCCTCTCCGGGGGCGACAGTGGCTCAGGGGCTCCAGATTCAGGTGACAGCGAGAGGGGCAGCCCTAAACACTCAACCTCCCTTAACATCTCTCCCACAGCGGACAGGATCCCCTCTCCATCATCAGGCCCAGCACCTTGTCTCAGCAGCTTCTTAACCGAGATGTCTGGAGTGACAGCCGCAGCAGCTACTGAGGTGGGAAGTGATGGGTTAAACAGGCCACTGCACCTTCCTTTAGATGGGCCTCATAGACCTGCGCAACCTGGGAGCTTTAGCAGCTACTCCCCCAACTCAGGCGGCCCAGAGTGGGTGCCACAAGTGCCAGCTCCCTCTGTGCTCTCCTCTTCACCCACCCACTCTTCCCTAGGCTACACTAGCCCAATCCTCAGCCAATACAGTGGCTCCAACGGGCATTTCTACCCCTCACTGGGCTCCACAGGAATCATCTACCATCGTGAGGGCACAGAAGTTTAATAAGACATTGAGCGGGAAAAGTTTGGTCTGAAAAGACTCTTGACGGGAATTTTTTACCTGTCTGGTCACTTTTGTTTGAGAGAGATTCACCTGTGAGAGACAACACACACACAAACACACAAAGTTTGCGCTGACTGGGACAGTTGAGATCACTATAGCGTGTGACAGCAGAGTAAAAAGGCTTTGATTCCCACAGTAACAGCTGAGTCAGCCGGGAAGGACCACGAGCGTCACTCCCTGAAACCGCAGTCAGCCTCGCTATCAGGTCCTCAGTCAGCTTTTATTCACACTTCAGCTAGTCTCTATCAGATCTGACTCATTATTAACAGATCCTGGATCTGATCTGCTGACATCAGGCCATTCCACACTGCTATCTGTGACTCTTTGATGGTATCACCCATACACAGCGCTCAGACAGCACATTTAGAGGAGTAGTTGAATTACACTATTGTCTACATTGTGTGTGTACAAAAGGTAAAAGGTAGACTTTCTGTCATGGTTTTTGTAGTACTGACGCTAAACAATCTGATGAACTTACAGTCTCTGAGTCTGATAGTGTTGATTGTATTGTAAATATGTCAATGTGTTGTGTAATGTTATACATGTATGTAGTTGGTGTGTTGGTACATCTGTTACTGTACGAAACTCATTCTGTATGTATGGTTTATGCTATACATGTTGTGTTTTTTGATATGAATAAAAGGTTTTAGAGTTCCACTGTTGTATTTCTCATTTTATTCTTGTGCAGAATAATTATTACTCTGAAGCAATAAGGGAAATGATTTCTCTCTCCCCCCCAAAAAAAGAGGGAAAGCCAGACGATAAGCACTCACTGACAGAAAACAGTCCTGTCAGGAAAGCGATGACCAGTGGAGTAGAACCTGCATGTCGGCGTAACCTGAGCTTTGTGTGATGGATAGTTAACTGATTCTGCCAAACGGTGAAAATCCACATTCCCATGCTCTCCCTCTTCACTGCACGACACCTGAAATCTCTTTCTGTCACACCATCTAAACACAGATACTGCTGACTGGATGCAAGCAGCTTTACAAGGGGAGAGGGGCTTATACTGTAAAAGGCTGTAAAGATGCTGAAGTGTGAATTAGCTGCGAGATAAACACAGGCACGTATAGCACAGTTTGTAATTGCACTCTAACTAGCATCTTTGGATGAATTTCACCACTATTATGAAAAGCTATTTAATGTTATAGAGAGTGGAGAGTGTGTGGAAGTTAACCAAGAACATTCGGTACAAGCAGTAGGTGTAAATGTAAAAGCTTTATTGCCACATGCACATGTACAAAGAAATTCATAGGTTGTTTTCTCCAGTGACTGTCATTTACAAAAAGGAAGAACATAGATTTAATATGCAGTATTCATAGAATAAAAATATAATGCAGCCTACTATAACAAAGTATTAAAAAAATAAAGATGCAACAATACCAACAATACGCACACGTAAAGACAGGTGTGGAAGAGTTGTGTGAATTTGTGCAGTAAGTCAGATGCATTGCAGAAACAACAATCTGAACAATAGATTCTGGTATATGCTTATATGTCTTAATACAGCAATTCTAAATCCATACTGTAATATAATATCAAAGAAAATATTTTATATTCAAACACATAGTTAAACCATCCAGTTATTGACAGCCATTTTCTACATTGGTGGATATAATGATTTAAGTTGACGAACTGCAACTGATGTTTGCAAATCATTTTCCTTGGTTCTGTCCTGCTCTCTACGTGTCCTGCACATGTTATTTCAATAAATATAAACCCTTTGATCGGTGTCTCCCTTAGGCCTTTATTTACCCCGAAACACAGGCAGCATGACAATCATTTACACTAAACACAGAAAGAAAGACACAAAGAAAGCGCACTTAGAGTGGAATTTAACATCCTGGCACAATAGGTGAAGTGTATTAGTGGTTAGGGGGTTAGACGGTCAACCTGTCAAAAATTTGCATAACTGATTCCAAAACAAGTGATGAGGTTGCATTTGGATGGATCATAAAGTCCCGCTTTATTAGCTGTGTCAGGCTGGCGAGTATATCTGATTTAACAGAGGGAAATGTCCTGCCTCACACACTGAGCCGTAAACCTCGGAACTCATTCAGGGAATCCTGACTGTGCCAAAGCCATATGCAAATAGAGGATCTTTCTCTGCAGATATCACTTTTACAGAGTGGATCATGAGCCCTTTTTTTAACCCATTTGTGCCTGAAACTAAAAGATTGAATTTCCTTTGGTGGAAGTGTTCTCTGGACTTATACCAATATGAAGAAAATCTCAAAATCAGTGAAACCATCTGGCTGAAAGATTAGTTTATCTTATTGTAGTCTTATATTTAAGCACATGGGACTATTGTTTTTTCTATGTATTTCATTATGACAGAAATCCCATGTGCCCAAAGTCTAAATATAGTATGATACAAAACTGTCTGTATCTCAGGAAGCAGCACAATCAAGTATTTGGTATCTCTGAACTCATAACAACTATAATATCAAGAAATATCTCACATGGATGTTAATGTTTTGCTCATTTTATTTCTTGATTTGATTGATAAAAGTAAGATTTTTCATGTGATTTAAAAATGTGTACTATTAGATAGTATGTCCCTACCATTTAAAATCCTAGAACAATCAGAACAAATGTTGCTCTTCACACTAAATAAATAGTCTTTGGGCACAAGTGAAGTATTAAAGACAGAGGGACGGAAGTAGGAAATAAGCAGAGAAGAGTGAAGACAGAAGGGAAATATCACTGTCCCAACACATCACACTTTGAAGTTTATGCAGCTTCTAAGTTTTTTAGTAGTAGTTTTTACTTTGTGCCTTGCTCAGACTTTGTGCTGGCAGATGAAATAAGCAGCATCAAGAACAGGGGTGGCCTTTCGCCTTGTCGATCCAGCATGAGCTCTGTTTTTGAGTGCGTCTGCCAACAAGAACGTTGAAGAGCTTTTATCTCGGAGACTTCATTAACAGCAGACATCACCTTCTGCTGTCTTACTCAGACAGTTTAAAATTGATGCAAATTTGTAGCCGTTAATCACGCCAGGGATGGGGATGACAAGGTCAGGGGGAAAATGCAGTGCTGCAGATGGAGCCTTCCAGATAAGAAACGGTAAAACCTGAGGGATTTATCTTACCGGCTCCCTGAAACCAGAGTGCTTTTATTGAAACTCAAACACACGTTTTAATATTTTGGAACTTCCCTTGTCTACTGTATGTTGTTTATTTGGATAGTTATCCCACCTCATACACAGATCACACACTTGTCTTACTTGCTACAACATCCAATTATTACACTGTTTTACTCCTGGCTTTTCTTCTCATCTGCTTTTATCTTTTTCACAATAAAGCAAAAACACTTGAAGCCTCCATAAAAACTTTCATCTGTTTGATTTTCTGCTTCCTTTACCTTATAGCACATTCAGTTTCAAAATGAAGCTGTCACATACTGGAGCACAAGCTATTAGACATGTATTTTGGAGCACACTGGCTCCTCTATGATTCAGGGATGCCCACACACAGCATCCATCAATCACATGTTACTGTAGCTACGGACCTTCCTTGCCTCAGGCAGTAGAATTATTGCTCAACAGAGTGATACGATTAAAATCTATAAATCCTCATCTCCACCTGCCGCCTGGCTCGTGGCAGTCTTCCACACACCTGTCGAGCTAACGGAACGCACACCCCCTCACACATATATTGTTTATGTGTGTGTGCGTGTGTGTACGCGTTCGTGCTGTGTGGTGCATGCGAGTGTGTGGTGTTTATAATGTAAACTCAGACAGAGAACGATTAGAGTTGCTACGCATGAGAGATTTGTGTGTGTGTAAGAACTGATTATTGCGGTGTGGAAAAGATTCCTCACTGTGTGGTGGATAAAGACTTTGTAAAGTCTCATAAATCTGCTCATGTTTATTCCCTCTAAAGTGAGGAGATGCACCACTTAACTTTGGATAACTGCTACCTGAAAGGAGAACTAACTGTCCTGGTACCAAATCAACCCAAAACACACGCACACACACACACACGCACCCTCTGTATTTACTAAAACAGTCATGTCCTATCGAGGCTGTTTAGTAAACGGTAGCAGAGAACGTCAAGCCTGGAGACATGTGGTCATGCCCAGTGCTCCAGCTCTGCATTACCAGCTTGCTGTTATGTGTAAACATCCACACACACTCCAGACACACGCATACAGGTGATGAAAGAAGTGAAATACCTTGCCCTTTATCTGGGAGTCATTGAACAACCTTTTCTGTTTTTGTGCTCTTTAGAGGTCAACGGAAAACGCTAGAATTCCTTCAGTTTCTTCCACCATTGCTTGAATCCAAGTCCTGTTGGCAGAAGTTTGACACATGGTTGTTAGAAATGGACACATGAAATACTCTTGCTTTGAAAATCCTCCCATTTTCAGCAGGATAGTTGCATTACTGAACGCCAGAAATCCGAACAACACTGCTTAACAATATAACTCTTAACAATGTCTAAATGCTCAGACACTCGCCAAATTGCCATCATCAATGTCCTGCAATCTTAGCTCCAGTTTAGAAGAGGTAGAAAAGCTCCTGGTTTGCCCAAATTCCATTCAAGCTCTCCATGAAAAAAGCATAAAAAAAGCAGCAGCTCCTTCTGTGTAAAATAATACATCCCAGTGTCTCAGACTCTGGAGAAGAAGGCAGTGAGTGATCTCCTCTTCCTAAACATGGCTTATATACACGATTTGGGGAAAAGAGAAGTTTAAAGACAAACACAGAGCACAGTGAGACTGTGTGTATATATGAATCATTGCTATTTCACCCTAAAATATTTCTATGTCAACATGCAGTAAACATGGCGATATGAACAGGGCTTTGCAGTGAGGGAGGGAGAAGAAGGAAGAAGGGGGGAATGAGGTGTATACTGTCTGTCTTAGTGGATATCTGCTGAACTGGATGGGGTATCTAAGAAATTGGAAGCCTTGTGTTATGTAACCCTTCTGTCCTTTTTCCTTTTTCTTATTTATTGACTAATAGCACACTGAGAGTTGAACTTTGACACAGTTTACCTGGTAGGATGGGTTAATAGGAGGCATGCTGTAAGCTCTATGCGCAGTAGGGTGGGATATCTTTAAGGCATCAACCAGAATAACCTGGTACCAAGTAGTATCAAAACTCCTGGAGTCAGTCGATACCTGCATCCGATCCTTTTTGTGCCAAGATCTAAAAAATATGACTGTTTGTATAGTTTGCTTACAATCACCACAAGTGTTCCTCAGTTTAATGCAACATGTGATTGGCCCACTACTGAGGCAGCTATAACCCATACAGTCTGTGGTGTGGGGAGGTCGAGCGCGGTGATGGTAGTTCAGCATGCCGAGATTCCACGAAAGTTTAAAAAGTATGGCTACACTACACACCTGTGGCATCTGGTGGTATTTATGCAGCTTCCAACATATGATGGGTATCGAGTAAAGTACGAATAAAGGTATTTAATGATCACTTTAAAGCAGTGGTTCCCAACTGGTCGGTCGCGGTCCAAAAGTGGGTTGTGGGTTCATTCTGAATGGACCGCAAGTGACTCGCCAACAAGTCAGCTTTGTAAAAAACACACTTTATTTTGAAGTACACTGAATTTCTGGCACAGAGCTTTTACTTTGAAGTGCTGTTTTCTGCTGTAGAGTGAATGACTGAAGGACAGCTCCTTGACAGAGACAGCAAACCAGATGGACAACATGGCCAAACGCAAGTATGAAATCTGGACCCCGTGGCTGGACCAGTTGGGAACCACTGCTTTAAAGGTATACGGTGCAGGATTGTCAGTTACTGTTTCTAAACACACTCTCCAGCAAAGTGGAAGTAAAAGCCAACCCTAATTTGGTGTTTTGCCTCACTATATTTGCATCTTTTCGGCACGGTGTCTCTTGGATGCCTGCTGCTTACAGTCTGGAACCTGGTCGCGACCTTTTTTAAAAGGCCAGACCTCACTGGAGCATTGTGGGGGTACACACGTCCTGAACACAGAAGATAAGAAAATACAGGCAAAGGGAAGAGTCTCTGCAGAAAAATACTTCAAGTGGGTCATAAGTGATGATTGAGAGGAGTTATTCTGTATGAGTCCACGTTGTTTTTTAGGAAAATCCTACATATCTGTAAGGGTACTGGTTCTAGTACTGATATTGTAGTTTTTAAGCAAAACCAAGCCCTAATAAGCAGATATCTTTACATGATTGAAAAATCTCTGGGCAACAGTACAAGATTATCATATCAGAAGTGTTCTGGTTTCCATTTGTTGTACTGACACATCATGTTTGAGCAGGCTCTGGTTGCATGTAGGTAGACAGTCCATGTGGAGAGCAAAAGAGGAAGAAACACAGCTGAAATGCAGTCTTGGAACCCCTTCCCTATTGTCCGATGTTGGTTTATCTTAAAAAGTGTATCTGCTTTCATATGCAAATACAGTATCTGTTTATCTGTGTTCCAGAGGCCAAATCATCTGACCAATAGCCAATGGGTTTGCAGGTTGTGCAGTTCTGGGGTCAAAAAATAAGAATGAAGCCCAGACATTCAGTCCTTTTCAGCAATGCTCTACCATGTAGGTCTATCAGTTGGTCCACCACTTTGCTCCAGACTGAGATATCTCCACAATACTGGGTATATTGTATCATAAAGGTTAATCATGCAGGAGAATGTATGGAAAATCATATAGTGGGGCTCTGGTTTTAGATATAAGTGCATCAGTTATTGCCTTTGATGGTACAGTATGGCTCCCTGTAAAACCTGGCTACCCTGATAAAGGCGAAGAGGAAATGTAATTTAACAAGTGGCATTATTATTGCTCTCGGGAAGCTCTATCTAATATTATTCCTTCTGGGTGGGACATGGCGTAAAATCACTTGCTGAGTATACAGCCCAGCTGAGTACATTCAGCTCCTCTACACGTCAGTTGGATCACACAGACTTACGAAGCTGTATTTTAGCATGCAGGGTGAGGACTTTATCTGTTGGGTGGGCAGCATGTGCACTAATGCATTCACATTTATTTCCATTAACCAGGTCTGAGAGTGGACCAGACAGCATGAGTGCCATCCAAACTGTGCCCATACAGAAGATGAATCGCCCAACAGAAAACCAAACCAAAGTAAGACAGAAAAACAAACAACAATGGCTCAGTTTCCAGTCTGCAAATGTGGCCATTAACCTTCAGACACGGCCTCTCCACCCCACAATTTTGCCTCAGGCAGATGTCAGCATGAGAATGGATATACTCCTGCTCACTGTAATAGTAGCTGATTTGGTGCAGACCTGAAAGAAATTTGTTTTTCTTGAAAATGTGACATCACTTCACTGCAGGATGGTGATGGGAAGCTGTGGTGTTGGCACTGTAACCTGAAACCTCACTGTTTTTAATATTCCGAGGGAAGGCTGCGGTTTATTTTATTTTTTGTTTGTTTGGTTAATGATGATGATTGTGTTGCACATAAAAATGACAGCTCCCTGCTTCCTCCTCCTGTGTTTGTACAATCATTTAGACGCAGGGGCAATTATGCAGCAATGAACATGATACAACTCACCAGGACATAATGATGTTCACCTGCCTTAGTGAAAATGAAAGTTTAATCCTGTTTAAAAGCCATTTTCAGGCTTTACATTTTGCCACTGACTGGTCACACACTAAAAAATCAAAGGACTCACCAAAGTGTGGGCTCAATAGGCCTTTTTTAAACTACTGACACTGCATTATGTTGTAAACAAGCGGTTACTGCAGCAAATGGCCACACAAGCTCTGCAGAATCGTCTCACCTGGAGGCTTCCTGGAGCTTTCTACATTAGAAAAGAAGGAGACATAATCAATTTGTTTTATGGCTGCACACTGAGAGCGGATAAGTGCACCAGAAGTCGTCTAAGCTGCTACTCCTTTAGTGTGAATATCATACTCAAAATTTGTGTCACATTCAATTGTAATAGGCAGTAAAGCAGAAATGTGAGGAGGTTTCAGAGAGAAGGACATCAATACAATCATACAGCCTTCGGTCTTTAGTCATTCTGTTGTTGTCAGTGCCTGGAGGTCACCTCTGATGGATTAGATGTCACACCTACTGTACTGATAACAGTAAACGTCTTGATGAAACTGTCAGTCCTGTATGCGTGAAAACATCAGACAGACACGTCCTCCAAACCCTCATAAGCCGTGTGTTGTGACACACTGTTCTGACTTCAGTGAGAAAAACAAGGGTTTCTGATGCCACTGGTTAGATTGGTGCCGTTGGGGATTTTCCTTAATGTCTTTTCTTGAAATAATTAAAGCAAATTCATGTATTGAGGCTTTAAATGTTATGAGTTCTTAAAGGATGAAACTGCTAAATGCTCAGAGTCAGCTGAGGAGTACTTTTCTATAACCCCTGATGTTATGCTGTCTCTGATGTATATTGTTTTATGTGAGCTTGTGTGTGTTCAGTATTTTTTTCCATAAATGTTATGTCTTTATTATGTTTTATGTTCAAGACTGTGTTCTGGGTTTTATGTGGCTGTGAGAAAAATCCCCCCTCAAGGACAATAAGTTGAAGCTGAGTTAACATGCTGTGTTATTTGGGGGTTTTCTTTTTAAATCACAGTCATGAGTCATAGGCAAGCTCTTGAATAACTACCATAGTTCTTGCGCCCAGCTTTAATATTTTCTGGTTGAAGGAGACTATATTGATTTTTTGTTTGTTTGTTTTGTTTCCATTTTCATCTTAGCTACAAAAATGTTGTTCATTACAATGTTTCATGAAAAAAGCGCTCCCAGTGCTTTTTTAAATGACATTCTACACGTGGAAATGTTTCTATGACAACAATATCTTGATACTAACGTTAGCTAGGTAGCTAACGTAACCCTACACAGTTAACAACAAGCCTACAAAATGGCTTTTAGGTTATTTAATTATTCATTATAGGTCTCACTCTGACATCTCTCCACTTTGTGCATGTATAGGATCCGTTTGTGCATGTGTGTGTGTATTTCAGACCTGTGTGTTAATAACAACAGAGTGAAAAAACTGAATTTCCCTACAGGGGGATTAATAAAGTATGTATAAATTATCTTAAAATGTTATTCATTCTGTATGCTGCTGTTAACAAATTCCGTTCCCTTGTGTTTTCAACATGTTTGAATGACAATAAACTGAAGCTTGAACATTGGACTTTGATAAAAGCACAATAGCCTACTCATCAGCAATATTCAATGTCCGGACAATCACCTTCTCTGTCTAGGTTGTGATATCATGCCATAGCTAAAGGAGTGGCAGTGATGTCACTAGCGCCTTTCTGAAAAAAGTTCAGAGATTTTCAACTAGAAGTGCCTGAGTGGCACAAAACAGCCAAAGTGCTCTGAAAAAAGATGCTGGGTGTCACCTTTTTCTCCAGGCCGTTGCATATGCTCTCTCCTCATTGGAAACAATCTAAAAAAGATGTCTGCACTCAGAACAGAACGCTATGTGGCAGTTATGGTATGTGCTATTCAGATCTATGTTTTATAATATATATATAAAATAATTTTCGCTACATTAGAATGAGCCATTATATCTACATTCAGAGTGAATTCATCCACAGAGTCTGCCATGTTGTTCTGCAGTAGTCCAGACAATTCAAACACTTGCTCTAAATAGGGCCATTCACGTTTTTGCATTTTTGCATCAGCCTCTGAAGTTCCCCAAGACGTTTGATTTTACAACTAAATGTCACTAAATCCTACACACTGGGCATTTAAGACATCTTGATATGACTATTTGACTAACAAAAAGTCACTGAGGAGCATTTTTACAACAACAACAAAAAACAGTTCTTCAGAAGGAAGTGATGCTCAGTAGATCTTGAAAACTCTCCTGTGCATAACCCTTTTTAAAATCCTGGTTTATAATAATATTAATATAGATATAATATAATTGAGCAAGTAAATGTTGGTGTTTGCAGGATCCCAGAGTCTTTACACACAGATCAAACCCTTAAATGAAGAACTGCAGTTTGACCTTAACTGGCAATACAAATTCATACCAGTGCTACTAATAGATGCTTGTAGCCACTGACTTAAAGTAGATCAATGTTAAACACTTCCAGTGGTTCATTAGGCATGTGGACGTTACAAACCAGCACCACTTTTTTCAGGCAGTCAGGAAAGCAAATCCAAACTACGTGTGTTTCCACGAACGTGGAGCAACCTGATCAGGTGTGACAAGCAGGAACAGGCATCTTTAAAGGGAAGAGTCCATTTAGTGGTCACTGAAAGAACTGCTCCACAAGTTATTGCAGCAGGTTGGTGTAGAGTATCTGTACACAGTGGTGCATGTGGGTGTGTGTTTACCATGCTATAATACTCTGAGCCTGTTAATGGGGGCACCTTTTTTTTTTTTTTTTTTTTTACAAGTCAGACTGCTTTCCCATTACTTTGCAGAGCTGTTAAAGTGAAAATCAATTGCAAATTAATTGCCTGCTTTGTCCTGGTGAGATGTGGGTTTTGCACATGGCTTATCAGGGAAGATAATCGATCAACTGGAAGACTGGACTATTCAAATGGTGGCCACTTACTGGGTCTATAAACACACCACAAGCCAAAATATCAAACAAGCGCAAGCATACACAAGTTGTATTAATGACATACCATGGGTGATGGAGAATAAATTATTCACACAGTGACATTTTTGCATTTTTGTGCTTTTATTTTGTGCATAGTGCAATTTCATGATGCCAGTTTGAATAATTGATCGCGGCTATGTCAAGCAGAGACAAAGCCACTCCAAGGATTTGACTTGAACCATTTGATGTTAAAGGTAATAGTCTTGTCAGCCAGAGCTTGCAGTTGGCTACCCTCAATAAGACTCACACACATCTACATATTGTGCATGTGTACAATACTTATACTTACTCATTCTCACAGTTTCAGACACAGATTCATTTCCATATAAATAAGACGCCCAAGAACAGGAATCAGGTAAGAGAGGGTAAAAGCACGAGGAAGCCGGATGAATAACAAATGTGGGCGGAGGAAAGCGAATTATTCACAAGTGTCCGATAACATGCATCAGAGAAAGAAAGATGGAATGAGGGCAACAGAAAGAGAAAGGCAAATACGAAAAGAAAATGTATTGGAAAAAATCATACTGAGGTGTGACACGCTCAGAAAACACAAGGGAGCGGGAGAAGCTTCCAGAGAAGGAATAAATTAGCTTACTTTCCACATGACAACCATTATAAGAGAATATATTTTCCCAGGACGCGTCCGATGCACACCTGCCAGCCAATATGCTGTTTAAACAGGACACTGGCCAGAAGCCTAACACAAATCCCTATCAGTCAAACTGCAGCCTAGAATGTGGCTGCACATATTTACATGTGTTTTTTTTATTTAATGTAGTCAGCTATAGAAAAAAAAGGAATGGTGCAAAAAAACTCAGAAGAAATTGCATCTTTTTTTGCATTCCTTTTCTTCCTCACAACCTTGTGCAGTCTTTGCAGAGAGAAAATATTTTTTACAAATGGTAAAATGTTGTGACAATCAATTAAAAATGTACGCAGAGCTGTATTCGCAGAACATGGATCTATGGAAACCACATACTGTGAGAAAAGCTGCGAGAAAATTAGACTGTCTAGGTTAATCCCTGAAAAGCTAGCATGTAGTGCAGATTATGCATCATGCGCATGACATGGAATTTACATATTTAGCACTTTAATGCAGAACCAGCAAGGGAGAACTAATTTCTTGATGCAACTGCATTCATTCATCTCCATGAAAAAGGGATTGTGGCCACAAAGGAAAAAAGCCATAACAGTGACTATGTCAGTTTTAATGCCTATTACCCAGTAATTGGCTATGTGGCTGAAATTCCCTCAAAAGTCATTACACATCCAAGAAACAACTGTGCGGCTAATTATTCTTACTGCAGTGAAACTCTATAATATTTGCCCTGGCCAGGCGCATAGCCTTGGCCCTCTGAACCTTCATCTTCCCACTGGGCTTTTCTCCAGTTCCTCAGTAAATCAACTGGTGCATACTAATTGGTGTGTCTTTATCCCTTAGGCAGAAGGAGGACTAGTATGTGTGCGCATGCATGCACGTGTGTGTGTGGGTGGAGAGGTCTCTACTGGACCATGCGGATGAGTTGGATCCCACAGTTGCTGCAGGATGAAATCTTTTCTTTGACAGCTCACATCAGTACAGTAGATTGTCTCCTCATGCACACACACAAACACACTCCAAGGAGGTCCTTCCTACTCCACATTTAAGTCTTTTTTTTTTTTTTTCAAACTGACTCACAATTTTTTGGTAATCAATCATTCACCAATGTCTCTGGTGAACCTGGGCTTGCCAGCAGTTTTAACAAACCAACTTTGAGTGGCTTCCAACTCCCTGTCATCGCTTGTATTGTGTTTAAAACCAATAACATAACGCAGCTGTTGTAAAAGACATTTCTGTCTGTCGTATATAAAAATGATTTGATTGAGTGTCCCATGTAACAACCCAGAAATTATCATAAACCGTCAGTTGGAGGTACCACTTATGATGCTACGCATCTGTGATAACAGCTGCACAGAGAGAAACAGAGGTTGCAGAAGAGAGCTTGAACTGAGAGGAGTGTGTCATCAGCCATGGTTAGGCCAATCAAATCCAGACTTATCTCCAGTACGGATGTGTAAAGAGAACTGGATAAAGCATTGAAGGCGATGCCCTGTTCATTTGACAGTCGCTCATTGGTGCGTGGTGACGACTTCCAGGGTGTTAAATTACCCAGGTCATCCACATTATTGGGTCCATAGAGCAAGCGCACTAAAGACTTTGCCAGCTGAGCAGATAACTTCCAGTTTAGCGCTCCGCTAACTTGAATGGGGTTAAAGTTATTTAATTACTAATTTACAAATGCCTCTTTTCCAGTGTAAGTTTATGGGGAAAAGTCTTTCTGGGTACAGTGGCATCACGTGATGGACCCAGAAGTTACAGTAACATTGTTTGGCCACTGTGTCAAATTGTCGTAAACCTAGTTCACATTACACGATTTTCACCGCGATTTTGATATTGCAGAGGATCTTGAGAGCCAGCTTGGGTCGGAGGTGAGTCAGCAGATAGTCTGCCACGACAAGTCCTCATGTGTGAACAAGTCTACAACTCGAGCAAGTCGCCCCATCGTCTGCGACCGGGACTGGATTTCTGGCATGCTAGAAAACTGGAGACACGACTGACAGAGAGTATCAGCCAATGAACGTCCCACGTCAGCACACAGGAGGACGGAAGAAATGTGAGGAAAACAATCTGCAGGGTTGCCAGGTCCGCTTATTAGCCGCAACTTTGGGCTTGTTTTTTTGTAAAGTCGCTTACAACTATTGGTAGTTGCGAGCTGCAGTTTTTTGGGCTTGTTTTTTAAAGTGGAGTTGCTAATTTAGGCTTGCTCTCTAAACGTCGCCTTTCTTTATATATATCCGTCACTTATTTTGGGCTTGTTTTCATAGCCCTGGTTGCTTGTTTCTCTCCCAAGATCTGGCAACACTAACTCGCCGGCAAGCAACAACAACAGTGGCGGCGTCCACTGGATCACGGGGAGTGCGTTGTGTTTGGACCCAGGCCCTGGAGGCAGATCTGATTCAACACTGGGAAGAATATCCATGCCTTTACGGTGTGTCGTCTCCAAGTTAAAAAACGTAGTTTGGTGACGGCACCGCGTTATCTGGGGCTCTGTCGGCGAGGGCTCAGTGGAGAAATCTTGTGGTGTGCACACACAGGTCATAATGCAGTTAATCTCTCGAATTCGTGGACAACCTGCTCTACCTCTAAGCCACAGATGCATGAAGTTAGTGGATAACGTTTAAATTAAAGAATTCATTTAACATAAAAAAAAATCATGTTTGTCAGATTAAAGCGTTTTAGTCAGCTGACAACTTTTAACATTTTTTAATGAGATGGAATTAGAATAAATAAATTGCATTATTTTCAATTAAATAGTTTGACCACTAAACATCACCACAACTTTTGGATGAATATTAAGTTGGTTCAACTTAATTAAGCTTATTGAGATCAAAGAAAAAATATGTTGGTTGTACTAAGTTAATTGAGTTTGTCAGATTATAAAAGACTCATAGGATTTACTCAATAATGTTGGAGTTGGAACCACTCTTAAAAAAATCATGCAAATTGCTACCTTAATTTTTTTTAAGTTGAATCAATGGATTATTTTTCCCAGAGTGTGGGTTAAAAATCCTTGTAGTGAAAGGTTTGTCTTTACAGCGACAATCTTAATTTTGTATTATCAAATTCACAACAAAATGGAGGAAGAGCACTCGGAGAGTGCAGACCTCCACCAAGGCCAAATGCCCTATCAAATGCCCCTAATGTTAATGAAAATTAATAAATAATTTGTGTATCTGCCAAGTGATTTGGATCTGCTTCAAAAGTTAATGGGTTCTTTCTCTGCCCATACTACACCTTTCCACCCAGTTTCATGAATATCATGCCAGTAGTTCTCCTGTAATCCTGCTGAAAAACATACAAAACAAACTGAAAACATGACCTCCTTAGCAGAGATAACAAAAAAGCTCTTGATAGTGGATGCAATTCTATTTACAATTTATCAAGCATATGGTTGAAATAAAATCAGTTAGCAAAACAGCAGCAATAGCTCGCAGAGAAACGACACAGCACAGCTAGACTCATTTATAAACATTCTAAACAAGACAATTAATCACAGAAGTAGACACTCCACATAAAGACACAGAACACCGGGACTCTGATTTGCATTATTTCCTCCTTCTCAGTTCCATCCGCCCATCAAAGCTGACAGGATGAAGGTGACAGGGGAACGTATTCCCTGTTCACCTCTGCTCTCTCCCGTGGGAATTAAATGAGATGCTACCCCAGGTCCAGACGATAACCACTCCTGACACTCCACTCATCTGAATTTCAAGTAGAAAGGCAAAAGGGACAGGACTTGCTCCGGGGAGAAGGGGTAATTCTGGAAAGAGACTATGGGTCAGTAGACTGATTTGACAAAGGTAAGAAGTGCCACAGTAAACTAAATACAGCCATGAAATTACCTATGAAACAGGTCAGCAGTAAGGCTAATGAACACAGAGATGTAGGTCTGAAGAAAAGGAAATCAATAGAGAGAAAATCAGAGAGAGAAAATTAATCATAGTGTTATCTAGTAATTAATCTAATTCACTTAAGAAACACATTGTGTACAATAAGCACAAATAACCACCATCACAACAGCAGCTCCTTGAAGCTCAATCTGGGAGTGTTTTGGCCTTTACCCTTGACCTGTTCTTTTCCAACGTTGCTGCCGGTGTTATGACCGATTAGATGACCTGAATCCGTTTGCGATCTCATGGGATCCACCGAGCTGGTTGATGGATTCACACTTCAGTTACTCGATAAAAACAGATTGGAGCACTCAGGGTGGGGGACAAAACATTTCACTTAACTGTCAAAAGCAGGACTGACTGATGGGGAGATGGAGACAGCAAAAGAGGAGAGAGATGTTTAGGTGCAGGAATGGAGCTGTAGTGAACTGAGATACAGTTTTTGTTTGTCTTAAAAAGCATTTGACATTTTTCTTTAGTTTTATTTCAACACATTCTCACTCAGACTTTGTCACATATTGACGTTTTGTCACGGACTTTCCACATCCAGATACAATGTGAAAGGTACCACGGGCGCATTGGTTGTTGACATTCTTGGACGCCGTGTCAAGTTCTGCCTGTTACATGTATTGTCTTTTTTCAAAATACACTTCTGTTTTCACAGGAAATGTACTGTTTACATAACCTGGAAATCCAGATGCCCCACTCCTAGCAAATTCGAATTTGCTCTGCACGGGGATCTGGCCCCGACGAGCAGAGCCTGCTGAATCGCCAATCGGACCAATCAGATCAGTCTATCTGACAGAGGCGGGCTCTGGGCGGACGTAACATGATGACAACAGTGCTGTGCCATAGGAGTCAAAAAGTAAACAGCCAAGATGGCAGCTGTCGAAGGACCGTGTCCGTTCAATTTAGCTTTGGAAGAAACGCTAAGCCTACTACACTTATCTTTTTCCTTGAGAGAGGAACAGAAGACTGCCCTAGAAGCCTTCGTTTCCAGGAAGGACGTTTTTGCCATTTTGCCGACAGGATACAGCAAAAACATAATATATCAGTTAGCCCCACTGGTCCGCAAACAAATGGGGCTTAGTGTAATGAATACGTCACCTTGTTTTTTGCTCTGATTGGCCATCGTGCTATCCAATTGCGTGCGGCGGCATTTGAAATGCCTCAGTTAGTGCTGTCCCTTGGGTAGGAAGGGTGTATCGGTGAGGGCCAGACTCAAAATCTCTCTAGATTTGAGTCTAGTTGAGTTGATTTATGCTAAGCTAACCAGCTACTGGCGATAGCTCGTGTATTGTAGGCTACAGAAATTAGGGTGGTGTCTTATTTGATAACCGTCATTATTTGATGAGTGAGACTGAGCTGGTTTAGGAAGTAGAGAGAAAAGGAAGGGAGAGAGGCTTGTTTTAAGAGTACAGCGATAATAACGAGTGGAAACAGGAAGAAAACTAGAGGCTAGATCGAAACAGTGATGCAAACCGAGGTGTTGGTATTTACTGAGAAGCATGGATATGTATTTACACCAGTCTCTATTAAAGATGCTCTCCCACCACGGCACTGCATTCCTTGGAGTTTATCCTCACACCATCTCAGTTTTTCTCCACACTGCATCCACTTGCTGTTAACTAGTCCCACGGGTGCCCTGTACCTTTACATTTTCATGTGCATTTAAAAGTTATTCCCTGCAAATGAAAAACTGCGCTAAGGCATTTTCTTTACGTTCTCTCAGTATCCCATAACAGGCAAGACTTATTGATCGAATGAAAGATTGCAGACTCTAATTGGCACTGAAATGCCTCAGATTCCCAGGAGGTTGGCTGGTGTGATAGCTTAGGGGAATTTGAATCCCATAGCTGGGTGGAAGGTAAAAATTAAATTCCTGATATGATAGGAAGACTTGGCTTCCCGCTAGGCCTTTATATATCCTGTCCATATAGAGGAGCTCTCAGTCTTCTCTGCTGCTGACAGCGCTAATAAGAGTCTGAATGGACCTGAGGGCAGAGCACACAGGAGCTACGTGGCCAGAGAAGTTGCTCATACTGTTTTTCTTCCCCTCGGCATGCACTTGGCAAAAATAAATGAGTGTGAATTAGTGTAATATGGTGTAAAATCCATATTATTATTGTATCAACACAAAATTTGCCTATTACAGAATGTGCAAGTTTATCCCTGAGGATAAAGGGGTCAATGCTGGTTTGATAAAGATATGATTGGAGATAGATGGGTAATTGGGTGTTATTATCTTGAGACTAAGATTAACAGTCTGTTAAAATCATGCAAATTTTCTCAGCCCTAAGAGCTATATTCCAGATCAAAGAGTCGGTGGCTTACTTAGGTTGATGTCTGACTTTATATTGAGTCACAATGACAGTTTGCCTTTTCTGAAGATGATTATCTCACATCGTTGGCTACGAAACCAAAAATAAAATTAGCCGTAGTTTTTGTGTTGTTGCAGACAGTGCTCCAGCCATGATGTTTTCCAATTTGGGGGATACACGGGTTTAAAGCTTGAATAACCTCCCAGCCATTTCAAGTGGCGGCTGGCTAAAGACAGAAAATAAGATGTTAACATTGAGGGAGTAAGCAGCTTACTTCTCACAGGATTATTCTTTTTTCAACCCCTCCGGGCTGAGGTACAAATCCCAAAGTCCTCATGGGAAAGCAGCTGTTCTTCTAATAAATCCAAAATGATTGTGGCGTGGCTCTGACCGCCAAAAAAGTTGTCCCAAACAGGACATTTTTTTAATGCTTTTTTACATTTTATAACTTCTGCTCTACTTAATAGACTCGGTCACTCCTCTTCAGTGTGAAACCTGTCCGATTAATAATACAGTAGCTGTGCACACATGGCATACGAGATAAAACATCAGGTGACCTTTCATTAATTATTTCAGGATTTTCCTGAGGTCTGGTGTTTGGTCTTTTGGGGCCAACAAGAAGATTTGTATGCTAAACAGACACCTAAACCTACAGTATGATTTGTCAAATCCTCTTTAGTTGTTGAGTCTAGTCTTTATTCACAATGAATACTGAGGCCACTGCTTCTCTCATACTGAATACTGAATATCCTGTGTGCCACTGCTTCTCCTGCTGGTAGCAACTTCCATTTAGATTGTTTTGAAAGGACAAATCCTTTATAAAACACCAAATTACATCTTCTGACCTTTATTTAATTAGGTACTCTCACATTACTGTTTTTTTTTAAAGGGACATTGTGTAACATTTTCAGTTGTTTATTGGCAAAAATTGATGTCTGCATTCATAAATATGTCATCACTGGTGTACTATTACCTCCACCAATAATCTGACTTATTCTCGTAAAAGGAGAATTTCGGATTTGTTTGTACATTGTGCGGGTAAGTCGTCTGGGGGGTTCCATTACGTTTCGCCATCTT